>NC_141879.1:18499848-18651363 GCF_056163025.1 Triticum urartu
TATGTAGATGCATCCGATCACTCATTGCTAGATGAACTCATAGATGGATCTTGGTGAAACCGTAGGAAATTTTTTGTTTTCTGCAATGTTCCCCAACAAGGCCAGCTGGTCTCCTCCAACCTCTTGCCATTCCAGAATGGAAGTTTGACCACATTGAGATGGACTTCGTGACTGGGTTTCCAAAGTCCAAGCATGGCAATGATGCTATATTCGTTGTCATCGACAAACTCACTAAAGTGGCTCACTTTCTGCCTATCAAAGAGTCTATCACTGCAGCTCAATTGGCGGAGCTGTATACCTCTCGGATTGTCTCGCTGCACGGTATTCCACAGGTGATCTCTTCAGACCGTGGCAGCATCTTTACCTCCAAGTTATGGGATTCTTTTCAGAAGGCCATGGGCACCAACATCCGCTTCAACACAGCTTTCCATCCTCAAACTAGCGGTCAAGTCGAGCGTGTCAATCAGATTCTTGAAGATATGCTAAGGGCTTGTGTGATCTCCTTCGGCATGAAGTGGGAAGATTGTCTTCCATATGCTGAATTCTCCTACAACAACAGTTTTCAAGCAAGTTCGGGCAAGGCCCCATTTGAAATTCTGTATGGCAGAAAGTGCCGTACTCCTCTCAACTGGTCTGAAACCGGTGAACGTCAACTTCTGGGAAATGACTTAATCACAGATGCAGAGGAAATGTGTAAAGTCATTCGAGATAACCTCAAAGCAGCGCAATCGCGCCAGAAGAGCTACTATGATAGTAAGCACCGTGATTTGGCTTTCGAGATCGGAGATCATGTTTACCTCCGCGTCTCTCCAATGAAAGGTACTCGTCGCTTCGGTATCAAAGGGAAGCTTGCCCCTAGATACGTGGGTCCTTTAAAGATCGTCAGCAAGAGGGGCGATCTCGCCTATCAACTCGAGCTTCCTTCAAACTTTGCAAATGTGCACGACGTGTTCCATGTCTCTTGGCTCCGCAAGTGCTTCAAGACTCCTGACCGCACCATCAACTTCGAAGACATTGATCTCCAAGAAGATCTCTCTTATCGTGAGCACCCCGTGGCTATTCTTGAAGAGACTGAACGCAAGACTCGCAATAAGTCAATCAAATTCTTCAAAGTCAAGTGGTCACACCACTCCGACCGTGAAGCCACCTGGGAACGCGAGGATCACCTCCGTTCTGAGTACCCGGCGTTCTTCCAGTCCTAGATCTCGGGACGAGATCCTTTCGTAGAGGTGGAGTGTTGTAACACCCCAGTTGTGATTTACCTAATATGTAATCCAACTCTTGCCGTTTCCGGCGCTAAGTTATTTTATTTTCTCGGGTTCGGGCTTTTTGCCTCCGTGTGTTGTTGTCTTTGTCATGCATCTCATATCATGTCATCATGTGCATTGCATTTGCATACGTGTTCGTCTCATGCATCCGAGCATTTTCCCCGTTGTCTGTTTTGCATTCTGGCGCTCCTATCTCCTCCGGTGGTCATTTCTACCTTCTTTTCATGTGTGGGGGTTAAACATTTCCGGATTGGACCGAGACTTGCCAAGCGGCCTTGGTTTACTACCGGTAGACAGCCTGTCAAGTTTCGTACCATTTTGACTTCGTTTGATGCTCCAACGGTTAACCGAGGGACCGAGAAGGCCTCGTGTGTGTTGCAGCCCAACACCCTTCCAATTTGGCCCAAAACCCACCAAAACCCTCTCCATCATCTAGAGCGTTCGATCACAATCGTGTGGCCGAAAACCGCACCTCATTTGGACAATCCTAGCTCCCTCTATGCCTATTTAAAGATCTCCTTCCGAAATCTCGGATCTCCTCTTTTCCCAAACCCTAAAATTCGTCTCCTCCGCACGCCGGACAACGTCCGCCGGCACGGGACGCGTCCGCTCCATCCCACTGCCGCCACGTGTCGAGTCATGGTTGGCCCGCACCGCCACCCCACTTCGTCGCCGCCGCCGGTCCGGGAGACCCAGATCGAGCCCCCGAGGCCCACATCGCCACCCGCCGCCACCCGGTGCCTTCTTCCTCCCGAGGCGCGCCGCCCTCTCCGCCGCGCCGCCGCACGCAGTCGCCGGCCGCAGACGCCGGCGAGCTTCAACACCCGCGCTGGCCCCGCCCGCTCCGGCCATCGTCAGCCGCCGGCGCCCCGCGCCGGGGGCGCCACCGCCGCCACCGTCCTCGCCTGGGGCCGGCGAGCCCTTTCCCCTGCTCCGGTGAGATCCACGCCGCCTCCCCGAGCTGAAGGAAATATGCCCTAGAGGCAATAATAAAGTTATTATTTATTTCCTTATATCATGATAAATGTTTAATATTCATGCTAGAATTGTATTAACCGGAAACATAATACATGTGTGAATAGATAGACAAACAGAATGACACTAGTATGCCTCTACTTGACTAGCTCGTTAATCAAAGATGGTTATGTTTCCTAACCATGGAAAAAGAGTTGTTATTTGATTAACGGGATCACATCATTAGTTGAATGATCTGATTGACATGACCCATTCCATTAGCTTAGCACCCGATCGTTTAGTATGTTGCTATTGCTTTCTTCATGACTTATACATGTTCCTATGACTATGAGATTATGCAACTCCCGTTTGCCGGAGGAACACTTTGTGTGCTACCAAACGTCACAACGTAACTGGGTGATTATAAAGGAGCTCTACAGGTGTCTCCAAAGGTACATGTTGGGTTGGCGTATTTCGAGATTAGGATTTGTCACTCCGAATGTCGGAGAGGTATCTCTGGGCCCTCTCGGTAATGCACATCACTTAAGCCTTGCAAGCATTGCAACTAATGAGTTAGTTGCGGGATGATGTATTACGGAACGAGTAAAGAGACTTGCCGGTAATGAGATTGAACTAGGTATTGGATACCGACGATCGAATCTCAGGCAAGTAACATACCGATGACAAAGGGAACAACGTATGTTGTTATGCGGTCTGACCGATAAAGATCTTCGTAGAATATGTAGGAGCCAATATGGGCATCCAGGTCCCGCTATTGTTTATTGACCGGAGACGTGTCTCGGTCATGTCTACATTATTCTCGAACCGTAGGGTCCGCACGCTTAAGGTTTCGATGACAGTTATATTATGAGTTTTGATGTACCGAAGGAGTTCGGAGTCCCGGATGAGATCGGGGACATGACGAGGAGTCTCGAAATGGTCGAGAAATAAAGATCGATATATTGGATGACTATATTCGGACATCGGAAAGGTTCCGAGTGATTCGGGTATTTTTCGGAGTACCGGAGAGTTACGGGAATTCGTGGGGAGAAGTATTGGGCCTTGATGGGCTTTAGTGGGAAGAGGAGAAAGAGCCTGCTGCGCCCCCCCTCACCTCTAGTCCGAATTGGACTAGGGAAAAGGGGGCCGGCCACCTTTCCTTCTCCGCCACTTCCTTCTCCCTTCCTCCCCTCTTGGTGGACTCCTACTAGGACTTGGAGTCCTAGTAGGACTCCACATCCTGGCCGCACCTAGCCTTGGCCGGCCTCCTCCTCCTCCATCCTTTATATACGGGGGCAGGGGGGCACCTCTAGACACACAAGTTGATCCACGTGATCGTTCCTTAGCCGTGTGTGGTGCCCCCTGCCACCATATTCCACCTCGATCATATCGTTGTAGTGATTAGGCGAAGCCCTGCGTCGGTAGAACATCATCATCGTCACCACGCCGTTGTGCTGACGAAACTCATCCCCGAAGCTTTGCTGGATCGGAGCCCGGGGAGCGTCATCGAGTTGTACGTGTGCTAAGAACTCGGAGGTGCCGGAGTAACAGTTCTTGGATCGGTCGGATCGGGAAGACGTACGACTACTTCCTCTACGTTGCGTCAACGCTTCCGCAGTCGGTCTGCGTGGGTACGTAGACAACACTCTCCCCTCTCGTTGCTATGCATCACCATGATCTTGCGTGTGCGTAGGAAATTTTTTGAAATTACTGCGTTCCCCAACAGTGGTATCAGAGCCTAGGTTTTATGGTTTGATGTTATATGCACGAGTAGAACACAAGTGAGTTGTGGGCGATATAAGTCATACTGCCTACCAGCATGTCATACTTTGGTTCAGCGGTATTGTTGGATGAAGCGGCCCGGACCGACATTACGCGTACGCTTACGCGAGACCGGTTTCCCCGACATGCTTTGCACATAGGTGACTTGCGGGTGACAGTTTCTCCAACTTTAGTTGAACCGAGTGTGGCTACGCCCGGTCCTTGCGAAGGTTAAAACAGAGTCTATTTGAAAAACTATCGTTGTGGTTTTGATGCGTAGGTGAGATTGGTTCTTGCTTAAGCCCGTAGCAGCCACGTAAAACTTGCAACAACAAAGTAGAGGACGTCTAACTTGTTTTTGCAGGGCATGTTGTGATGTGATATGGTCAAGACGTGATGAGATATAAGTTGTTGTATGAGATGATCATGTTTTGTGGAAGTTATCGGCAACTGGCAAACGCCTTATGGTCGTCTCTTTATTGCATAAGATGCAAGCGCCAAATAATTGCTTTACTTTATCGCTATGCGATAGCAATAGTTGCAAGAGCAATAGTTGGCGAGACGACCATGTGACGACACATTGATATAGATCAAGATGATGGAGATCATGGTGTCATGCCGGTGATGATAGAAATCATGACGGTGCTCCGGAGATGGAGATCACAAGCACAAGATGATGATAGGCCATATCATATCACTTATATTGATTGCATGTGATGTTTATCTTTTATGCATCTTATCTTGCTTTGATTGACGGTAGCATTGTAAGATGATCTCTCACTAAATTATCAAGAAGTGTTCTCCCTGAGTATGCACCGTTGCCAAAGTTCGTCGTGCCCAGACACCACGTGATGATCGGGTGTGATAAGCTCTACGTCCATCTACAACGGGTGCAAGCCAGTTTTGCACACGCAGAATACTCAGGTTAAACTTGACAAGCCTAGCATATGCAGATATGGCCTCGGAACACGGAGACCGAAAGGTCGAGCGTGAATCATATAGTAGATATGATCAACATAATGATGTTCACCATTGAAAACTACTCCATCTCACATGATGATCGGTTATGGTTTAGTTGATTTGGATCACGTGATCACTTAGAGGATTAGAGGGATGTCTATCTAAGTGGGAGTTCTTAAGTAATATGATTAATTGAACTTTAATTTATCATGAACTTAGTCCTAGTACTATTAGCATATCTATGTTGTAGATCAATAGCTCGCGTTGTTGCTTTCATATGTTTATTTTGATATGTTCCTAGAGAAAATTGTGTTGAAAGATGTTAGTAGCAATGATGCGGATTGGATCCGTGATCTGAGGTTTATCCTCATTGCTGCACAGAAGAATTATGTCCTTGATGCACCGCTAGGTGACAGACCTATTGCAGGAGCAGATGCAAACGTTATGAACGTTTGGCTAGCTCAATATGATGACTACTTGATAGTTTAGTGCACCATGCTTAACGGCTTAGAATCGGGATTTCAAAGACGTTTTGAACGTCATGGACTATATGAGATGTTCCAGGAGTTGAAGTTAATATTTCAAGCAAATACCCGAGTTGAGAGATATGAAGTCTTCAACAAGTTCTATAGCTAAAAGATGGAGGAGAATCGCTCAACTAGTGAGCATGTGCTCAGATTGTCTGGGTACTACGATCGCTTGAATCAAGTGGAAGTTAATCTTCCAGATAAGATAGTGATTGACAGAATTCTCTAGTCACCATCACCAAGTTAGTAGAACTTCGTGATGAACTATAGTATGCAAGGGATGACGAAAACGAATCCCGAGCTTTTCATGATAATGAAATCGATGAAGGTAGAAATCAAGAAAGAGCATCAAGTGTTGATGGTTGACAAGATCACTAGTTTCAAGAAAAGGGCAAAGGGAAAAAGGGGAACTTCAAGAAAAACAGCAAGCAAGTTGCTGCTTATGTGAAGAAGCCCAAGTCTGGTCCTAAGCCTGAGACTAAAGTGCTTCTACTGCAAAGGGACTGGTCACTGGAAGCGGAACTACCCCAAGTGATTGGCGGATAAGAAGGATGGCAAAGTGAACAAAAGTATATTTGATATACATGTTATTGATGTGTACTTTACTAGTGTTTATAGCAACCCCTCAGTATTTGATACTGGATCAGCTGCTAAGAGTAGTAACTCGAAACAGGAGTTGCAGAATAAACAGAGACTGGTTAAGGGTGAAGTGACGATGTGTGTTGAAAGTAGTTCCAAGATTGATATGATCATCATCGCACACTCCCCTATACTTTCGGGATTAGTGTTGAACCTAAATAAGTGTTATTTGGTTTTTGCTTTGAGCATGAATATGATTTGATCATGTTTATTGCAATACGGTTATTCATTAAAGTCAGAGAATAATTGTTGTTCTGTTTACATGAATAAAACATTCGATGGTCATACACCCAATGAAACAAGTTCGTTGGATCTCGATCATAGTGATACACATATTCATAATATTGAAACCAAAAGATGCAAAGTTAATAATGATAGTGCAACTTATTTGTGGCACTGCCGTTTAAGTCATATTGGTGTAAAGCGCATGAAGAAACTCCATGCTGATGGGCTTTTGGAATCACTTGATTATGAATCACTTGATGCTTGCGAACCATGCCTTATGGGCAAGATGACTAAAACACCGTTCTCCGGAACAATGAAGCAAGCAAAAGATTTGTTGGAAATCATATATACTGATGTATGTGGTCCGATGAATATTAAGGCTTGCAGCAGGTATCATTATTTTCTGACCTTCACAGATGATTTGAGCAGATATGGGGATATCTACTTGATGAAACATAAGTCTGAAACATTTGAACAGTTCAAAGAATTTCAGAGTGAAGTGGAAAATCATCGTGACAAGAAAATAAAAGTGTGACGCCCGGATAATTAGACTACAGTAGTTCCTGACTAATGATGCCACGTCACCTCTGTCGCTGTAGTTAATCTCGGGTAGTTCAAACCGATTCAAATTCAAAATTGAATTAAAGGCAAACATCAAAGATTTTCAAAGATACGAAACAAAATGTTCGGGTTGTGCCAGTTAATGCATAGATGATTATGATGAAGAATCCACATTTTTATATAATGTATAAATGCACTGAAATGATTTAAACGGTAGCAAAAACATTATTTAAATGCCTTTGGTATTTTATAAAACACTAAACTATTTTATTTTGGGTTAAAACCTTTTGTGGATGAGGGTTGTTTTGAAACGTTAATTTAGGAGCTATTTTCATATTTTACTAAGTAAAAATAAACTGGAACTAAAATCCAAACAGAATAAAAGAAAATAAATAAAAAAACAAACAAACAAACAAGAAAATTAAAAGGAGAAGGAACACCCCCCCCCCCCTTGCCGGGCCACGGCCCAGTTGGCCTAGCGACCTGGCCAGCCCACCCCGCGCCCCAGCCTACTTACCGCCCCGGTCCACCCGACCGAAACCCTAACCGCCCCACTCTCCTCCCGATCCCCCACTCTCCCCTCGCACTCCTCTCTCTCCCTCCCCTGCCCGATCTGGATCGGGGCAAATCCCCGATCCCATCGGCCCAACGCCGCCGCCGATTCCCGCGGCCACTACGCCGAGTCCCCCCCCTCGCTGGGACGCCCTCCCGCCTCTGCGCGAATGCCCCCGACACCGCGAAGCTTCGTCACCAACCCGCCGGAAGCCGCGACCTCGACCCGGTGCTGCCTCGTCGTCGATCTGACGCCGCCGTTCGTCGTCACCGCCACCTCGTCGCCGCCCCGTCATCATCTCCTCCCCGCGTAGCTTCACCGAGCCTCGCCGCCCCGTACCCCTAGAACGTCGGTGAGGCCCCCGGCCTCCGCCTCGCCTCTTCCTCTCCCTGTACAGAACGACACCGCGCCGTCCTCGCCCTCCCTATGTTGCCGCATCGCACGCGTGACGTGCCCACGCCCCCTTCCGGTTCTGGCCGCACACGCGCTTGTCTAGAGCTCCTTCTCGCCCGCGCGTCGTGCCACTGCCCTGCTCTGCACGCCGCCCGCTCCGCCCACTCCCCGCTGCGGCCTCGCCCGCCTGCTGCCGCTGGCCGCTTCTGCTTTGCTGCGTCCACGCGACCGCGTCGCTTGCCCGCATAGCCGTCGCCCTCCCGTTCGTCGCTCCGGTCGGCTGGCCGTGCACCGTGGCTGCCGGCCCGCCCGCGCGTGCTCGGGTCCTGGCGACCCGGCGCCCGCTCCGGGAACCGCTGACCAGCGCCCGCTAGGGCCCATGGCCACAGACACGTGGGCCCGCTCCTGTGTTAAATAAAGGAGACAACGAAAAGAATTAAAAACAAAATAAGTAAGTAAAACAAAATAATTAATTAACTTGATTAAATTAAACTAATTAAACCTATATAGTCTAATAACCTAATTAGTACAACTAATCTGTTAGGTTATAAAAACAGTGAATGACAAGGGGGCCCCACCCCTGTTGACCAGTCCAACTTTGACTGGTCAACTGTGTCCCCTTGGCCCACATGTCAGCCCCTGGGTACATTTTTGTGTACACAGGGCTGGGCACCCCTAGCAATTTGATAATTATTTTCGAATTAAAATAGTTTCAGTAAATGTTTAAAACTATAAAATTTAATATAAAATAATCCATAACTCGGATGAAAATACTTTGTACATGAAAGTTGCTCAGAACGATGAGACGAACCCGGATACGCAGCCCGTTCGTCCGCTACGCATCCCTAACCTATCGAACTCGCAACTTTCCCCTCCGGCTCCTCTGCCCGAAAACGCGAAACACCGGGGATACTTTCCCGGATGTTTCCCCCCTTCACCGTTATCACCTCATACCGCGTTAGGGCACCCTTAGCATCGATACTTGTCATATCATGCATCGCTATGCATCTGTTGGCTTAAATATTTATTATTTCTTCCCCCTCTTCTCTCGCTAGACACCGAAACCGACGCCGCTGCTACCCAGTACGACTACGGAGTTGACGGCCCCTCTCTCTTGCCAGAACAACCAGGCAAGCCCCCCTCCCTTGATCACCAGATATCGCCTATTCTTCTCTACTGCTTGCATTAGAGTAGTGTAGCATGTTACTGCTTTCAGTTAATCCTATACTGCTGCGTTGCCTGTCCTTGCTACTACTGTTGTTACCTTTACCTGCTATCCTACTGCTTAGTATAGGATGCTAGTGTTCCATCAGTGGCCCTACACTCTTGTCCGTCTGCCATGCTATACTATGGGGCCGTGATCACTTCGGGAGGTGATCACGGTCTCATATACTATATACTTACACTGTTACATTACCTGTGATACTGTTCGGAGTTGGGGGCTGAAGGGGCAGGTGGCTCCATCCCGGTAGAGGTGGGCCTGAGTTCCCGACGGCCCCCGACTGTTACTTTGTGGCGGAGCGACAGGGCAGGTTTAGACCACCTAGGAGAGAGGTGGGCCTGGCCCTGGTTGGCGTTCGCGGATACTTAACACGCTAAACGAGATCTGGGTATTTGATCTGAGTCAGGCCATCTGGCTTATACGCACTAACCATCTACGCGGGAGTAGTTATGGGTATCCCGGCGTCGTGGTATCAGCCGAAGCCTTCGTGACGTCAGCGACTGAGTGGCGCGCGCTGGATTGGACTGGAACGCCACTAGGCTAGGTCTGCTTCCGGCCACGTTCGCAACGTGTAGGTGTGCTATGGGCGATGGGCCCAGACCCCTGTGCGCTTAGGTTTAGACCGGCGTGCTGACCGCTCTGTTGTGCCTAGGTGGGGCTGCGACGTGTTGATCTTCCTCGGCCGGGCATGACCCCGAAAAGTGTGTCCGGCCAAATGGGATCAAGTGTGTTGGGGTATGTGGTGCACCCCTGCAGGGAAGTTAATCTATTCGAATAGTCATGATCTTCGGTAACAGGACGACTTGGAGTTGTACCTTGACGTTATGACAACTAGAGCCGGATACTTAATAAAACACACCCTTCCAAGTGCCAGATACAACCGGTGATCGCTCTCTCATAGGGCGACGAGGGGAGGATCATCGGTTAGGGTTATGCTATGCGGTGCTACTTGGAGGACTTCAGTCTACTCTCTTCTACATGCGGCAAGATGGAGGTGGCCAGAAGCGTAGTCTTCGACAAGATTAGCTATCCCCCCTCTTATTCTGGCTTTCTGCAGTTCAGTCCACCGATATGCCCTTTACACATTTACCCATGCATATGTAGTGTAGCTCCTTGCTTGCGAGTACTTTGGATGAGTACTCACGGTTGCTTTCTCCCTCTTTTCCCCCTATCCCTTCTACCTGGTTGTCGCAACCAGATGTTGGAGCCCAGGATCCAGACGCCACCGTCGATGACGACTCCTACTACACCGGAGGTGCCTACTACTACGTGCTGCCCGCTGACGACGACCAGGAGTAGTTAGGAGGATCCCAGGCAGGAGGCCTGCGCCTCTTTCGATCTGTATCCCAGTTTGTGCTAGCCTTCTTAAGGCAAACTTGTTTAACTTATGTCTGTACTCAGATATCATTGCTTCCGCTGACTCGTCTATGATCGAGCTCTTGTATTCGAGCCCTCGAGGCCCCTGGCTTGTAATATGATGCTTGTATGACTTATTTTATTTGTAGAGTTGTGTTGTGATATCTTCCCGTGAGTCCCTGATCTTGATCGTACACATTTGCGTGCATGATTAGTGTACGATTGAATCGGGGGCGTTACAAGTTGGTATCAGAGCCGACTGCCTGTAGGAATCCCCTTTCCAAACTCCTTGGCCGAAGTTGAGTCTAGACATTTCAAAAACCTTTACTAACATGGCTGTGTGCCTTACGGGCCCACGTCGCCTTCTGGGTGGTATTAGGATCTTTTACTCCTCGATCCTTACTCTGCGACTCTGAACTCTCTTCTATTCGGGTTAAACGATTTTTACTAAAATCTAACTTTAGGTTCTCGAAAATACTTTCTCCCAGAGAGCCCCTTCAGTCCAGATGATCGCCGGCTGCACTAGAAGGTTTCGAAGATACTCTCCGATATTCTCTCGAGACCTTGTGCCCGTTGCTTTTGCAATTCCCTTCCACCGAAATATCCCTATGGATAAATACTTACACCTGTCGTTCTTACTTTTATTCCCGGTTGATCTTGTTATTACAAGATAACCCGAAATTCTCTATAATGTTTCGAGTATACTTTATGCCCACTGCCTTGCAGTTCTTGCCACATGAATACCCCCTACGGACAGTTCCTCACACTTACCAGATATCCGTTCTTTCCCCGTTGTTTATGTGTTCCACTAAGGTCTTTGAAATAATATTCAATCTTTCGCAAATCCTTAGCAGCTTATTGCTCTTGAAATTCTTGCTTGCTTGCATTATGGTTAAGCCCATAAGTATAATAATCTTATTGGCAGCCTTTGTCTCTATCATTTTGTGTCCATTGATTCAAAATATTGCGAATGCTCGCAATCCTCAATCGGATCCTAAAATTCATCCTTTCGGCTCAGACGTCATTTTAAACATGAGCTGGATCTCGACCAATCAAATTGTTGTCGATTTTACCCCTAAGCTTACTCAACTTATCCATCCTTAATCAGAGCGTTTGCTTATGACCCTTTGATTTAAAAATCATAATCCCTTTGCATTTGAGCTCTGGATTAGTCAGTTGTTTCGATAATTCAAACCCTTGCTTTGTTTTGTCCTCTGATTGTGTGCCGATACTCACATCAGCTCCATTATAGACCGGCAGATCCTTTGTTGGGTTTTATCCAACCACGTCCTTCATACTCAATAACCTTGTGGGCCTTCCCTCAGATACGTAATGCCTTTGGTAAATTGTATCCTCTGCTTTCTCAACCATGCTCAGCTTTTGAGCTGGTGGTATTTACTATTGAAGCTTGTGGTATATATTTCCACGATACCCTGATGGGTTGAACCTATGCCTTCCTTAATATGTGTGAACTCGAAAGTTTTCACGAGTCATACACTTCTGGTATTTTGCCAGATAAAATTTCAACACTACAAGTTCTTCGAAAGTGAGAAGTGAATGAAAGGTTATGCATTGGAGAAGTGGGAGTCGACCTTGAACTTTGTGTTCATGCCCGTGGACCCGATGTGGAACTTATCATAAAAGCTTCTTGTAATAATAAATATTTCCTTGATACGATATCATCTGGTATCTATGTATTGATCCTTTGCAATCGCGGTCCTTGCCACATTTTCTCCTTGATTCCATTTTCAGACAAGTTAAAGCACTTGTCTTCTGTTGATCGATAGATCTCCGCAACCTCTGTTTTGATCTTCCTCGAGTATTAACCTCTGGTATCTCGAGATTTGTGTTGCTTCCTGCGAGTCTTCATCTAGTATTGCTTCTCACCGATCTCAGATTTCCCCCAGGTTCTGAGTTAGTAGTCACTCGAGAACACCGATAAGTGAATCGATTCCGCACTCTGATTCAATAACTCTAAGTAATTCTCGTTGCTTACGAGTTTAATAATCCTTCAAGTCATTTCCAAGCCTTATTGGCTATATCATTATCGTGCAAACTTTTAACTGTGCTGCCTGGTCCTTCTCAGAGCACAAATTACGATGATGAGCTAATCTTACGTTGATTTTCCTCGTCTTATCGTTTCACCTTGAACAACAAACTTGACCCCGAGTTTGTGTCGTATCTGTGGCTCCAATAATCTTTTGCTGCATCAATCCTTTTGCTTGATGCAGTCGCTGATCAATTGCTTCTTCGTGGATCCTGTCGACAACAAATTGTCGTGATCATCATCAACATTTTGACTCCTTCCAGGATATCAATGGAATTCTTGATGAGAAATACCATCCTCGCCCCTCAATGGTTTGTGTTATCATCGACCACTTTATTGCCTTTCGTTCAACATAAACTTGTTTGTGTTCTGTGTTATACCTTGAGTTCCTTGCTATCCAGCAATTGTTCTTCTTTACCTTGGAGTATTACCATCTTTTGTGTCAAGAATGTCGTGATAATTTCACCACCTCTTAAGAATTCTTGGTATAGTGATACTTCTCATCCTCACCATTCTGTCTTGGTACTCGTGTTCTTTCTAATCAGAATACCAACAATTGAACTATGTTGTGCGAATTCAAAACTTCTAGCAACCCTATTGCTTTGAAGTTAATGGTCGAGTTTCATTCTAATACTTTGTTCATTAAGTCACCATTCAAACATTGATCGTGCAACCAAGCCCATATTTCGGGTGCACCTTTCAATCAATGTTTAATTGTGTATGTTCTTGTCGAGTATACCTCATTATATCATTTGATCCGAAAAATGTTATCTCCTTGTTCACATAACTGTGGAAATCAATCTTTTGGAAATCTCAATGATTTGTCGTTGAGTTCATCAGCCACCTCCTCATCCTATCAATGGTTTAATGATGAACTCATGATTCGGAACTTGCTTCCATAGTCCATTTCCCGAGAATCTTGCAACTCCATCTCATCAAATTGTGTTGCCCCCTTTCCTTCTCGGGCATCATGAGTCTGAGTTATCCTGACACCAATCAGATCTGAATCTCGGCCAGATATGATGGTTGGAACGTTTTCCAAGAGTCATAACATTTATCCTTATATAACCTAGTAAGGTGATAACATGCCTAGCCCACCTGGTCGGAGGACCTATTGCTATAGTATCCTTTTACAAGGTTAGCCATTCTCCATGGGGAAATGGTAAGACTTATTCTATAAGTTGTTCCTGATGGATCCTTTTTGATTCCAAAGTCTGATTTTCACCTGTTGACCATGTCAATGCTATCTTGAAGCATGTCTATGGTACTCCGTTCTAACAAGAACATTTGAAGCCCAATGCTAATTGTTTCTTGCTCAACTATCCAAACACCGTTGTATGGATAATGTCATGAAAATTTTTCTCCCCTTACCTAAAGAGTTTTCTACATTATCCTGTCATGGGTAATATGTTCTGCTTGTCCTTGGGAAGAATATACCCTTGAAATATGTGTTTAATCACTTTTCCTTTCCATTGGTTTGTTTAAACCTTCTTGTGATCTATACTGTATAAGCAGTTGTACCACTCTGTTAGAAAGACCCTGCTACTTTTGTTGATGGCATTCCGGTAACCACCGATGGACGAGAATCTTGCCTATTGGTCCGCCTCGTTCAACGAGCGGGAAAATGGTTCTCTTCGTCCCTCGCCCTTGGTACTGATGTTGTTGTTTACATAAATGATAGGCTATCCTCTGACATACCTTGCTTACATGATCGTGCAAGACGTCACCGCCCTTCCTACTTTTAACCCACATGGTGGGCCCATAACCCACAGTTCCACAGGATCGAAACCTGACTCTCCTGTACATCCCTGCTTCAAAGTTATCCCTTATGCTTGGTTTCGTAGGTAATTCGCGAGCCAACTTCCTACTGCTCTATTCTGGTATCAGACGCAATGCTTACTCTCGCCGCTCTGAACCCTTTTCTCACTCTGGTTCAGACTTTGAGCAGCTATCTATCTGCTTGGACCCTCTCATTTTACCTTCGTATTGTACTCTCAATGTATTTTATATGTTCAACTCGAGAGATAATCTTATGCTCAATCATGGTTAACCCCAGATTGTTTCCCTCGTAAGCATGCTGTCGTAGCCGAGCTGCCGCTTACCTACTTGTAAGTACGTTGGAATTCCCGAAGAAAAGAATGATGATTTCCTGATGATGACCTGAAGCATGAGGAATGAAGGCGTCGATGTAAAGGATCGACCTCTCCGAGAAGAGCAACCAAGACCGAGAAGACTCGATAGAATTTCATAGCCACATCTTTCCCGTACTCCTCTCTTGAATCTCGAGACGAGATTTCTTGTAGTGGAGGAGAATTGTGACGCCCGGATAATTAGACTACAGTAGTTCCTGACTAATGATGCCACGTCACCTCTGTCGCTGTAGTTAATCTCGGGTAGTTCAAACCGATTCAAATTCAAAATTGAATTAAAGGCAAACATCAAAGATTTTCAAAGATACGAAACAAAATGTTCGGGTTGTGCCAGTTAATGCATAGATGATTATGATGAAGAATCCACATTTTTATATAATGTATAAATGCACTGAAATGATTTCAACGGTAGAAAAAACATTATTTAAATGCCTTTGGTATTTTATAAAACACTAAACTATTTTATTTTGGGTTAAAACCTTTTGTGGATGAGGGTTGTTTTGAAACGTTAATTTAGGAGCTATTGTCATATTTTACTAAGTAAAAATAAACTGGAACTAAAATCCAAATAGAATAAAGTAAAATAAATAAAAAAACAAACAAACAAGAAAATTAAAAGGAGAAGAAACCCCCCCCCTTGCCGGGCCACGGCCCAGTTGGCCTAGCGACCAGGCCAGCCCACCCCGCGCCCCAGCCTACTTACCGCCCCGGTCCACCCGACCGAAACCCTAACCGCCCCACTCTCCTCCCGATCCCCCACTCTCCCCTCGCACTCCTCTCTCTCCCTCCCCTGCCCGATCTGGATCGGGGCAAATCCCCGATCCCATCGGCCCAACGCCGCCGCCGATTCCCGCGGCCACTACGCCGAGTCCCCCCCTCGCTGGGACGCCCTCCCGCCTCTGCGCGAATGCCCCCGACGCCGCGAAGCTTCGTCACCAACCCGCCGGAAGCCGCGACCTCGACCCGGTGCTGCCTCGTCGTCGATCTGACGCCGCCGTCCGTCGTCACCGCCACCTCGTCGCCGCCCCGTCATCATCTCCTCCCCGCGTAGCTTCATCGAGCCTCGCCGCCCCGTACCCCTGCAACGTCGGTGAGGCCCCCGGCCTCCGCCTCGCCTCTTCCTCTCCCTGTACAGAACGACACCACGCCGTCCTCGCCCTCCCTGTGTTGCCGCATCGCACGCGTGACGCGCCCACGCCCCCTTCCCGTTCTGGCCGCACACGCGCTTGTCTAGAGCTCCTTCTCGCCCGCGCGTCGTGCCACTGCCCTGCTCTGCACGCCGCCCGCTCCGCCCACTCCCCGCTGCGGCCTCGCCCGCCTGCTGCCGCTGGCCGCTTCTGCTTTGCTGCGTCCACGCGACCGCGTCGCTTGCCCACATAGCCGTCGCCCTCCCGTTCGTCGCTCCGGTCGGCTGGCCGTGCACCGTGGCTGCCGGCCCACCCACGCGTGCTCGGGTCCTGGCGACCCGGCGCCCGCTCCGGGAACCGCTGACCAGCGCCCGCTAGGGCCCATGGCCACAGACACGTGGGCCCGCTCCTGTGTTAAATAAAGGAGACAACGAAAAGAATTAAAAACAAAATAAGTAAGTAAAACAAAATAATTAATTAACTTGATTAAATTAAACTAATTAAACCTATATAGTCTAATAACCTAATTAGTACAACTAATCTGTTAGGTTATAAAAACAGTGAATGACAAGGGGGCCCCACCCCTGTTGACCAGTCCAACTTTGACTGGTCAACTGTGTCCCCTTGGCCCACATGTCAGCCCCTGGGTACATTTTTGTGTACACAGGGCTGGGCATCCCTAGCAATTTGATAATTATTTTCAAATTAAAATAGTTTCAGTAAATGTTTAAAACTATAAAAATTAATATAAAATAATCCATAACTCGGATGAAAATACTTTGTACATGAAAGTTGCTCAGAACGATAAGACGAACCCGGATACGCAGCCCGTTCGTCCGCTACGCATCCCTAACCTATCGAACTCGCAACTTTCCCCCTCCGGCTCCTCTGCCCGAAAACGCGAAACACCGGGGATACTTTCCCGGATGTTTCCCCCCTTCACCGGTATCACCTCATACTGCGTTAGGGCACCCTTAGCATCGATACTTGTCATATCATGCATCGCTATGCATCTGTTGGCTTAAATATTTATTGTTTCTTCCCCCTCTTCTCTCGCTAGACACCGAGACCGACGCCACTGCTACCCAGTACGACTACGGAGTTGAGGGCCCCTCTCTCTTGCCAGAACAACCAGGCAAGCCCCCCCCCCTTGATCACCAGATATCGCCTATTCTTCTCTACTGCTTGCATTAGAGTAGTGTAGCATGTTACTGCTTTCAGTTAATCCTATACTGCTGCGTAGCCTGTCCTTGCTACTACTGTTGTTACCTTTACCTGCTATCCTACTGCTTAGTATAGGATGCTAGTGTTCCATCAGTGGCCCTACACTCTTGTCCGTCTGCCATGCTATACTATTGGGCCGTGATCACTTCGGGAGGTGATCACGGGCATATACTATATACTTACACTGTTACATTACCTGTGATACTGTTCGGAGTTGGGGGCTGAAGGGGCAGGTGGCTCCATCCCGGTAGAGGTGGGCCTGAGTTCCCGACGGCCCCCGACTGTTACTTTGTGGCGGAGCGACAAGGCAGGTTCAGACCACCTAGGAGAGAGGTGGGCCTGGCCCTGGTCGGCGTTCGCGGATACTTAACACGCTAAACGAGATCTGGGTATTTGATCTGAGTCTGGCCATCTGGCTTATACGCACTAACCATCTACGCGGGAGTAGTTATGGGTATCCCGGCGTCGTGGTATCAGCCGAAGCCTTCGTGACGTCAGCGACTGACTGGCGCGCGCTGGATTGGACTGGAACGCCACTAGGCTAGGTCTGCTTCCGGCCGCGTTCGCAACGTGCAGGTGTGCTATGGGCGATGGGCCCAGACCCCTGTGCTCTTAGGTTTAGACCGGCGTGCTGACCGCTCTGTTGTGCCTAGGTGGAGCTGCGACGTGTTGATCTTCCGCGGCCGGGCATGACCCCGAAAAGTGTGTCCGGCCAAATGGGATCAAGCGTGTTGGGGTATGTGGTGCACCCCTGCAGGGAAGTTAATCTATTCGAATAGCCGTGATCTTCGGTAACAGGACGACTTGGAGTTGTACCTTTACCTTATGACAACTAGAACCGGATACTTAATAAAACACACCCTTCCAAGTGCCAGATACAACCGGTGATCGCTCTCTCATAGGGCGACGAGGGGAGGATCATCGGTTAGGGTTATGCTATGCGGTGCTACTTGGAGGACTTCAGTCTACTCTCTTCTACATGCTGCAAGATGGAGGTGGCCAGAAGCGTAGTCTTCGACAGGATTAGCTATCCCCCCTCTTATTCTGGCTTTCTGCAGTTCAATCCACCGATATGGCCCTTTACACATTTACCCATGCATATGTAGTGTAGCTCCTTGCTTGCGAGTACTTTGGATGAGTACTCACGGTTGCTTTCTCCCTCTTTTCCCCCTATCCCTTCTACCTGGTTGTCGCAACCAGATGTTGGAGCCCAGGATCCAGACGCCACCGTCGACGACGACTCCTACTACACCGGAGGTGCCTACTACTACGTGCTGCCCGCTGACGACGACCAGGAGTAGTTAGGAGGATCCCAGGCAGGAGGAATGCGCCTCTTTCGATCTGTATCCCAGTTTGTGCTAGCCTTCTTAAGGCAAACTTGTTTAACTTATGTCTGTACTCAGATATCGTTGCTTCCGCTGACTCGTCTATGATCGAGCTCTTGTATTCGAGCCCTCGAGGCCCCTGGCTTGTAATATGATGCTTGTATGACTTATTTTATTTGTAGAGTTGTGTTGTGATATCTTCCCGTGAGTCCCTGATCTTGATCGTACACATTTGCATGCATGATTAGTGTACGATTGAATCGGGGGCGTCACAAAAAGTTTCTACGATATGATCGCAGAGGTAAAATATTTGAGTTACGAGTTTGGCCTTCAATTAAAACAATGTGAAATAGTTTCACTACTCACGCCACCTGGAACACCATAGTGTAATGGTGTGTCCGAACGTCATAACCGTACTTTATTAGATATCGTGCGATCTATGATGTATCTTACCGATCTACCACTATCGTTTTGGGGTTATGCATTAGAGACAGCTCCATTCACGTTAAATAGGGCACCATCTAAATCCGTTGAGACGACACCGTATGAACTATGGTTTGGCAGGAAACCTAAGCTGTCGTTTCTTAAAAGTTTGAGGTTGCAATGCTTATGTGAAAAAGTTTCAACCTGATAAGCTCAAACCCAAATCGGAGAAGTGCGTCTTCATAGGATACCCAAAGGAAACTGTTGGGTACACCTTCTATCACAGATCCGAAGGCAAGACATTCGTTGCTAAGAATGGATCCTTTCCAGAGAAGGAGTTTCTCTCGAAAGAAGTGAGTGGGAGGAAAGTAGAAAACTTGATAAGGTAATTGTACCTTCTCCCTTATTGGAAAGTAGTTCATCACAAAAACCTGTTCTTGTGACTACTACACCAATTAGTGAGGAAGCTAATGATGATGATCATGTAACTTCAGATCAAGTTACTACCGAATCTCGTAGGTAAACCAGAGTGAGATCCGCACCAGAGTGGTACGGTAATCGTGTTCTGGAAGTCATGTTACTAGACCATGGCGAACTTGCGAACTATGAGGAAGCGATGATGAGCCCAGATTCCGCGAAATGGTTTGAGGCCATGAAATCTGAGATATGATCCATGTATGAGAACAAAGTTTGGACTTTGGTTGACTTGCCCGATGATCAGCAAGCAATTAAGAATAAATGGATCTTCAAGAGGAAGATGGACGCTGATAGTAGTGTTACTATCTACAAAGCTAGAATTGTCGCAAAAGGTTTTCGACAAGTTCAAGGTGTTGACTACGATGAGTGTTTCTCACTCATATCTATGCTAGAGTCTGTCCGAATCATGTTAGTAATTGCCGCATTTTATGAAATCTGGCAAATGGATAAACAAAACTGCATTCCTTAATGGATTTATTAAAGAAGAGTTGTATATGATGCAACCAGAAGGTTTTGTCAATCCGAAAGGTGCTAACAAAATGTGCAAGCTCCAGCGATCCATCTGTGGACTGGTGCAAGCATCTCGGAGTTGGAATATACGCTTTGATGAGTTGATCAAAGCATATAGTTTTATACAGACTTTCGGTGAAGCCTGTATTTACAAGAAAGTGAGTGGGAGCACTACAGCATTTCTGATAAGTATATGTGAATGACATATTGTTGATCGGAAATAATGTAGAATTATTCTGTAAAGCATAAAGGAGTGTTTGAAAGGAGTTTTTCAAAGAAAGACTTCGATGAAGCTGCTTACATATTGAGCTTCAAGATCTATAGAGATAGATCAAGACGCTTGATAAGTTTTTTCAATGAGTACATACCTTGACAAGATTTTGAAGTAGTTCAAAATGGAGCAGTCAAAGAAAGAGTTCTTACCTGTATTACAAGGTGTGAAGTTGAGTAAGACTCAAAGCCCGACCACGGCAGAAGATAGAAAGAGAATGAAAGTCATTCCCTATGCCTCAGTCATAGGTTCTATAAAGTATGCCATGCTGTGTACCAGATCTATTGTATACCATACACTGTGTTAAGAGAGGGAGTACAATAGTGATCTAGGAGTATATCAATGGACAGCGGTCAAAATTATCCTTACTGGAATAAGGATATGTTTCTCGATTACGGAGGTGACAAAAGGTTCGTCGTAAAGGGTTACGTCGATGCAAGTTTTGACACTGATCCAGATGACTCTAAGTCTCAATCTGGATACATATTGAAAGTGGGAGCAATTAGCTAGAGTAGCTCCATGCAGAGCATTGTTGACATAGAAATTTGCAAAATACATGCGGATCTGAATGTGGCAGACCCGTTGACTAAACTTCTCTCACAAGCAAAACATGATCACTTTTTGGGTCTTAATCACATAGCGATGTGAACTAGATTATTGAATCTAGTAAACCCTTTTGGTGCTGGTCACATGGAGATGTGAACCAATCACATAAAGATGTGAACTATTGATGTTAAATCACATGGCGATGTGATCTAGATTATTGACTCTAGTGCAAGTGGGAGACTGAAAGAAATATGCCCTAGAGGCAATAATAAAGTTATTATTTATTTCCTTATATCATGATAAATGTTTAATATTCATGCTAGAATTTTATTAACCGGAAACATAATACATGTGTGAATACATAGACAAACAGAATGTCACTAGTATGCCTCTACTTGACTAGCTCGTTAATCAAAGATGGTTATGTTTCCTAACCATGGACAAAGAGTTGTTATTTGATTAACGGGATCACATCATTAGTTGAATGATCTGATTGACATGACCCATTCCATTAGCTTAGCACCCGATCGTTTAGTATGTTGCTATTGCTTTCTTCATGACTTATACATGTTCCTATGACTATGAGATTATGCAACTCCCGTTTGCCGGAGGAACACTTTGTGTGCTACCAAACGTCACAACGTAACTGGGTGATTATAAAGGAGCTCTACAGGTGTCTCCAAAGGTACATGTTGGGTTGGCGTATTTCGAGATTAGGATTTGTCACTCCGAATGTCGGAGAGGTATCTCTGGGCCCTCTCGGTAATGCACATCACTTAAGCCTTGCAAGCATTGCAACTAATGAGTTAGTTGCGGGATGATGTATTACGGAACGAGTAAAGAGACTTGCCAGTAACGAGATTGAACTAGGTATTGGATACCGACGATCGAATCTCGGGCAAGTAACATACCGATGACAAAGGGAACAACGTATGTTGTTATGCGGTCTGACCGATAAAGATCTTCATAGAATATGTAGGAGCCAATATGGGCATCCAGGTCCCGCTATTGGTTATTGACCGGAGACGTGTCTCGGTCATGTCTACATTATTCTCGAACCGTAGGGTCCGCACGCTTAAGGTTTCGATGACAGTTATATTATGAGTTTTGATGTACCGAAGGAGTTCGGAATCCCGGATGAGATCGGGGACATGACGAGGAGTCTCGAAATGGTCGAGACGTAAAGATCGATATATTGGACGACTATATTCGGACATCGGAAAGGTTCCGAGTGATTCGGGTATTTTTCGGAGTACCGGAGAGTTACGGGAATTCGCGGGGAGAAGTATTGGGCCTTGATGGGCTTTAGTGGGAAGAGGAGAAAGAGCCTGCTGCGCCCCCCCTCACCTCTAGTCCGAATTGGACTAGGGAAAAGGGGCCCGGCCACCTTTCCTTCTCCTCCACTTCCTTCTCCCTTCCTCCCCTCTTGGTGGACTCCTACTAGGACTTGGAGTCCTAGTAGGACTCCACATCCTGGCCGCACCTAGCCTTGGCCGGCCTCCTCCTCCTCCATCCTTTATATACGGGGGCAGGGGGGCACCTCTAGACACACAAGTTGATCCACGTGATCGTTCCTTAGCCGTGTGCGGTGCCCCCTGCCACCATATTCCACCTCGATCATATCGTTGTAGTGCTTAGGCGAAGCCCTGCGTCGGTAGAACATCATCATCGTCACCACGCCGTTGTGTTGACGAAACTCATCCCCGAAGCTTTGCTGGATCAGAGCCCGGGGATCATCGTCGAGCTGTACATGTGCTAAGAACTCGGAGGTGCCGGAGTAACGGTGCTTGGATCGGTCGGATCGGGAAGACGTACGGCTACTTCCTCTACGTTGCGTCAACACTTCCGCAGTCGATCTGCGTGGGTACGTAGACAACACTCTCCCATCTTGTTGCTATGCATCACCATGATCTTGCGTGTGCGTAGGAAAATTTTTGAAATTACTGCGTTCCCCAATAGTGGTATCAGAGCCTAGGTTTTATGGTTTGATGTTATATGCACGAATAGAACACAAGTGAGTTGTGGGCGATATAAGTCATACTGCCTACCAGCATGTCATACTTTGGTTCAGCAATAATTCAAAATTTTCCTACGTGTCACCAAGATCAATCTATGGAGTCATCTAGCAACGAGGGAGGAGTGGATCTACATACCCTTGTAGATCGCACGCGGAAGCATTCAAGGGAACGGGGTTGATGGAGTCGTACTCGTCGTGATCCAAATCACCGATGATCCTAGCGCCAAACGGACGGCACCTCCGCGTTCAACACACGTACGGAGCAGCGACGTCTCCTCCTTCTTGATCCAGCAAGGGGGGAGGAGAGGTTAATGGAGATCCAGCAGCACGACGGCGTGGTGGTGGAAGTAGCGGGATTCCAACAGGGCTTCGCCAAGCGCTGCGGGAGGAGGGAGATGTGTCACGGGAGGGAGAGGGAGGCACCAGGGCTTAGGTTCGGCTGCCCTCCCTTCCCCCCACTATATATAGGGCCAAGGGAGAGGGGGGGCTCAGCCTTGGCCCTTCCTCCAAGGAAGGGTGCGGCTAGGGAGGAGTCCCTCCTCCCCAAGGCACCTAGGAGGTGCCTTCCCCTTTAGGACTCTTCCTTTCCTTATCCCTTGGCGCATGGGCCTCTTGGGGCTGGTGCCCTTGGCCCATATAGGCCAAGGCGCACACCCCTACAGCCCATGTGGCCCCCTGGGGCAGGTGGCCCCACCCGATGGACCCCCGGGACCCTTCTGGTGGTCCCGGTACAATACCAGTGACCCCGAAACTTGTCCCGATGGCCGAAATAGCACTTCCTATATATAATTCTTTACCGCTGGACCATTCCAGAACTCCTCGTGACGTCCGGGATCTCATCCGGGACTCCGAACAACTTTCGGGTTACCGCATACTAATATCTCTATAACCCTAGCGTCACCGAACCTTAAGTGTGTAGACCCTACGGGTTCGGGAAGCATGCAGACATGACCGAGACGTTCTCCGGTCAATAACCAATAGCGGGATCTGGATACAATGTTGGTTCCCACATATTCCACGATGATCTCATCGGATGAACCACGATGTCGAGGATTCGATCAATCCCGTATACAATTCCCTTTGTCTAGCGGTACGATACTTGCCCGAGATTCGATTGTCGGTATCCCGATACCTTGTTCAATCTCGTTACCGGCAAGTCTCTTTACTCGTTTCGTAACACATCATCCCGTGATCAACTCCTTGATCACATTGTGCACATTATGATGATGTCCTACCGAGTGGGCCCAGAGATACCTCTCCGTTTACACGGAGTGACAAATCCCAGTCTCGATTCGTGCCAACCCAACAGACACTTTCGGAGATACCTGTAGTGTACCTTTATAGCCACCCAGTTACGTTGTGACATTTGGCACACCCAAAGTATTCCTACGGTATCCGGGAGTTGCACAATCTCATGGTCTAAGGAAATGATACTTGACATTAGAAAAGCTTTAGCATATGAACTATATGATCTTTGTGCTATGCTTAGGATTGGGTCTTGTCCATCACATCATTCTCCTAATGATGTGATCCCGTTATCAATGACATCCAATGTCCATGGTCAGGAAACCGTAACCATCTATTGATCAACGAGCTAGTCAACTAGAGGCTTACTAGGGACATGGTGTTGTCTATGTATCCACACATGTATCTGAGTTTCCTATCAATACAATTATAGCATGGATAATAAATGATTATCATGAACAAGGAAATATAATAATAACTTATTTATTATTGCCTCTAGGGCATATTTCCAACACAGTGCTCCTCTGAGTGTTGGTCCGACCGAGCAGACTGCGAGGCCACCTCGGGGCAACTTGAGGTTTGGTTTTACTCGTAGGATGTCTCATCTGAGTATGCCCTGAGAACGAGATATGTGCAGCTCCTATCGGGATTTGTCGGCACATTCGGGCGGTGTTGCTGGATTTGTTTTAACTTGTCGGAGTTGTCTTGTAGAACCGGGATGCCGAGTCTGATCGGAATGTCTCGGGAGAAGGTTTATCCTTCGTTGACCGTGAGAGCTTGTGATGGGCTAAGTTGGGACTCCCCTGCAGGGATTTGAACTTTCGAAAGCCGTGCCCGCGGTTATGGGCAGATGGGAATTTGTTAATGTCCGGTTGTAGATAACTTGAACTTTAACTTAATTAAAATGAATCAACTGTGTGTGTTATCGTGAAGGTCTCTTCTCGGTGGAGTCCGGGAAGTGAACACGGTGTTGGAGTAATGTTTGCCGTAGGTTGTTCTCTAGTTCTTCGTTCGTGCTTTGACTTCTCTTCTCGCTCTCTTTTGGGAACAGGTTAGCCACCATATATGCTAGTCGCTTGCTGCAGCTCCACATATTACCTTACCTTTCCTATAAGCTTAAATAGACTTGATCGCGAGGGTGCGAGATTGCTGAGTCCCCGTGGCTCACAGATTACTTCCAAACCAGATGCAGGGCCTGATGACTCCGTTCCAGATGATGCGCTTGAGCTCAAGTGGGAGTTCGACGAAGACTCACGCCGTTACTATGTGTCTTTCCCTGATGATCAGTAGTGGTGCCCAGTTGGGGCGATCGGGACCATGTCGCATGTTGGGTTGATCTTTTATTTTGGTACCGTAGTTGGACCATGAGTGATTGGATGATTGTAATGCTATTTATGTACTTTGTTTGATGTGGAGAGTGTAAGCCAACTATGTACCTTTCCCTTTATTATCTATATTACATGGGATGTTGTGAAGATTACCTTACTTGTGACATTGCTTTCAATGCGGTTATGCCTCTAAGTCGTGCTTCGACACGTAGGAGATATAGCCGCATCGAGGGCGTTACAACTTGCCACAGTCGACTACACATCAAGCATGCATGGAACATTTGCCTCACCTATGCTAATGGTTGCACCCGTTGGTGGTAAGAGTCTCAAACCCTCTATGTTAATCATGTTTAGGTGGTCTAATGCTAAGCTAATGGTCCTATAACAGTAATCCTAAAGTTTTGTGTCTGACACTAAACAATTAATTAGATCCATTGCAAAGTTACTTATTTTTAATGAGCTAAGGGATTGTATAGCACAATGTTATGGTAGTACATAGCACATTTGTATATTCTGAGATTTTGTGATACACTTTTCTTTTCTTTCTTTCTTGATTTCTAATAGAGAAGATTGCTATACTAGAGTAACAAATAACTTTAATGGATAAGCAAAATTATTATCCACATATGATAAGCATAGTTCTTGCAAAATACAACAATTCCTACAACTGAACCACATTGGATAAGCAAAATTCTTGCAAACCATTGTGGCATGCAGACTAGATATTGTTATTAGACAACAATAAGCCTACAACATACAAAGAGGCAATGATGGGCCTTGATTCGATAAATTGGCTGAATGCCAAGTCATCTGAGATAGTATCTATGCAAAAAAAAGGTTTGGAACTTGATAGACATAAAGTGTTAGACCTAACACGCATAAATGGAACTATATATTGATACGAATGAAATTGTTTATATCGATAAAGCTCAACCTGTTGCAAAATGTTTTGACTATGATGAGATCGTCTCGGCATACGATGCCTAAATCATTTTAGGTTATTATAGCAATTGATGCTCATTTCGATTACGAGACGTGGCACATGGATGTCAAAACAATTTCCTCAATGGAAGTTTACTCAAGGACGTGTATATGATACAAGCCAAGGTTTTGACGATCCTAAGGATGCTAAAAGGTATGCAAACTTCAAAAAGAGTCTAAAGTAAGCATAAAGGAGTAGGAATCTTCATAATGATGAATGGTCAAAATAGTTTGATTCGCGAAGAAGGACAAAGATGCTTGTATTTACAAGAAAGTAAGTGGGAGGTCAAATAAACATTTCTAATTCTCTATGTGGATGACATATTGTTGATCGGAAATGATGTAAATTTCTTGACACGAATTAAGACTTCATTGAAAAATGGGTTTTTCGGTGAAAAACTTGGGCTAGGTAGCATACATATTGGGCATAAATATACCTGCCCATATCTCGGGCCGGGCCAAAAAAAGCCCGGTGCTGAAAACCCAGGCCCGAGCCCGCCCCGACCATCGGGCCTACTAAATTAGGCCCGAGCCCGTCCCGAACCTGGAAAAGCCTGACACAACACGCTTGGCCCGGCCCGGCCATGGCTAAAAATCCATTTTTCACAGGCCCGAGTCCGGACCGATCTGCCCGTCGGGCTTGATTTTTAGGCCCGAGCCCAGCCTGATGGCATGTTCGGGCTCAGCCCAGCCCGGGATTTTCGGGCCGGGTCGGGTCGGGCCGTCCGGGACAGGCTGCCCATGGCCAGGTCTAGGCATAAAGGTCTATGGAGATAGATTATAACTACTAATCAGGCTAAGAAAAGATACATATTGAAAAAAAATACTAAAGTGGTTTAGTATGAAAACGCCAAGAAGGGGTTCTTGCCGAGGTCACATGGAAAAGGTTTTAAGGAAGACTTGGTGTCCTAAGATACTAATGAGCAAGACACATGAATGAAGTTTTGTATGCATCTGCATTTGGATGTTTCATGTTAACCATGGTACATACACAACCAGATATGTCATGCACTCTAAGTGTTACGAGCAAGATACCAAAATGATCAAGGTGGTGGTCATAGGATAACACTAAAAAGTATCCTGAAAGACTTGAGAGGGACTAAGGACATATTTCTCCTAATAGACATGGTGAGGAGCTAATTTGTAAACTATTACAATTATGCATTTTAAGTGTAAGGAGTTACATTTATGTAATCTTCACCATTGACTTGGACAATTTTTTATTTCAATCGGGATTTTGCAAAGACATAAAACAACGACGTAGTAAGTTGGAATTCTTCCAAGCAGGATACTTGGCAGATTTTACAACATGCGCTAAAGTATATCGCCGCATTGGAAGCAAGAATGAAGGGTGTTTGAACTAAAGAAGTTCATCACTGATCTTGGTATGGCTTCAATTGCACCAGAGCTAATGAAGCACTACTGAGAATAGTGGCGCCATAAGCTAGGCCAAGGAGCCAAGGTCCTCCCAGGAATTCAAATATATATAAAGCTGATTCCACATAATTTTTGAAAATTTGTGGAGCATGGAGACGCAAAGAAATGCAATATACATATGGATCTGAAAGTGTCAGATCCATTGATGAAGTCTATACCACAAGCAAAGCATGACAAACACCATTATGCCATTGGTGTTCGAGAATTTAGGTAACTAGATTATTAACTCTAATGCAAGTGGGAGACTATATATTGAAAATATGCCCTAGAGACAATAATAAATATATTCCTGTATTTCTATATTCATAATTAATTTTATTTTTTATGTTATAAATGTATTGATTCTTGAACATGAGATTCAAAGGAAAACCCAATTAGATATGTGGAAACATAAACACCAATCCTAGGGGATCCCTCCCGCATAACTCCACGCTCAACCCAGTCTCATTGGTCTTAAGTTTTGACTCCTAATTAGATGGGCTCTAATCTCAATCTAATTGTTTTAGTAGAATTAGACTCTAATTAGACGGCATGCTGCTAGTCTCTCTCTCTATCTCTCTCTCTCTCTCTCTCTCTCTCTCTCGTTTTCTCGGAGCTCTTCTTCCTAGATGTTGGAGTGTTGCCGGATTACTATGATACCTCAGATGGGTCATCTAATTCGTCTCTTGATCGGTGGATCATCTCGGAGAATTTCTCGCGGCTTAGAGGTATAACCTAACTGCGGGAATTGTTGCACTCACTCGCAAACTACACTGCTTCCACTACTCTGCTCATTGGTGAGATCATCGTTACCTGTCATATTCATAGTGTTCTTGGGTGCGATCGTGTGCATAACTAATACATGTAGAAGATATGCCCTAGAGGCAATAATAATTGTTGTTATTTATCTCCAAGTTTGTAATTAATGTTTATGTTCTATGCTAAAACTGCAATGGTCCTTGAGCCTGTATATCCATAAAGGATTGGAGGAAACTCCATGTGCATGTGTGGAATAATAAACGATAAAACACATTCCTAGTCTTGCCTCTAAGACTAGCTCAACCGTTCCGTGATGGTCGCGTTTTCCTGATCATTGGTATGACTATGCAGGCAATTTTGAAGACACAATGTTGTAAGAACACTTGTATTGAATTAACCCATATTGATGTTATGCTATGGGATACATTCGTCAAAAGTTAATGATTTTATAACACATGCAAATTTAGCGTTTGCATAATTGCTTAGACCATGAGAGTATCGAGTTCCTTCATACTTGCTTCATGAACTTTGGGGTTAGTTAAACATCATCTGTAACAGGGTGGCTATTACAGCAGCTTTCGGGTTGATGCAAAAGTATGACAAGGGAATTTATAACTCAAGATTGGGATTTTCTCCTCCTATGATGGAGAGATATTCTTTAGGCCCTTTTGGTGTTATGGTATCCATCATCATATGGCCAGACACAGCGTGATTTGATCACAGGGATGCCAGAACGCGGGAACCCGGTAACGAGGAAATTAACATATTGAATAAGTTGTTGATTCATGGGGATGTTGTTAAATCTCACCTGGGGTATTTGTAACATATCGCGAAGCAGCATGAAGATCATTCTGTAATTACGGGTTCGCTCGAATATTCATTCATGTGGGTATAGGGATTAATATGAATGTCCACGGTTCCGCTGTTGATCACTAATCAGAAAAGTTCCGGTCATGTCTATACTTCACCGAACCTATAGGGTCACACGCTGAAGGGTCATCTATCTGTGAAGTAATAGACAGGGAGTCCAAGAGATTGTTTCCAGAAAAGTTTCGGAGGCGACAGAAAAGTTTCAGAGAGAAAAACTGGAAATGTTTCAGAGACAAACTACATATCGGAAATGTATCGGAACACGTCTGGAATTATTTTAGGGGGGTGCCAGAAATGTCCTGGACCTTCCATAATTTTTTTGGATTAAACAAACACTGAATTTTTTTCATGAAAAGTTGTCATGAATAGTGGTAACACTATTAGGGTACAACCCCTTTTTGGTGGCCTTTTGGAAAGCCACCTTGTGGGGCTTTTGTCCCAAAATTCAAACGAATGACATGGGGTGGTGGGACTACCTTTGAGGGGGCACACATGGTGGCCGGCCATGGAAGGACCTCCTCCATGGAGCTCCACTAGCCGCCCCATATTGCCCTTATGAAGGACATATATCATAGGCATCTTGTTATTATCAAGTGGCCTCTACCCCCCTTGCCTCACACTATAAATATAGGTGGAGAGGGCTCTCCATTTCACTCAAGTTCTCTCATAGACATGCCAGGCAATAATCTGGCTTTCTATCTCCTCTCCATGAAATAGTTTCGTAGTTGAAGGTTGTCTATGAAGGAAATATGCCCTAGAGGCAATAATAAAGTTATTATTTATTTCCTTATATCATGATAAATGTTTATTATTCATGCTAGAATTGTATTAACCGGAAACATAATACATGTGTGAATACATAGACAAACAGAGTGTCACTAGTATGCCTCTACTTGACTAGCTCGTTAATCAAAGATGGTTATGTTTCCTAACCATGGACAAAGAGTTGTTATTTGATTAACGGGATCACATCATTAGGTGAATGATCTGATTGACATGACCCATTCCATTAGCTTAGCACCCGATCGTTTAGTATGTTGCTATTGCTTTCTTCATGACTTATACATGTTCCTATGACTATGAGATTATGCAACTCCCGTTTACCGGAGGAACACTTTGTGTGCTACCAAATGTCACAACGTAACTGGGTGATTATAAAGGTGCTCTACAGGTGTCTCCAAAGGTACATGTTGGGTTGCATATTTCGAGATTAGGATTTGTCACTCCGATTGTCGGAGAGGTATCTCTGGGCCCTCTCGGTAATGCACATCACTTAAGCCTTGCAAGCAATGCAACTAATGAGTTAGTTGCGGGATGATGTATTACGGAACGAGTAAAGAGACTTGCCGGTAACGAGATTGAACTAGGTATTGGATACCGACGATCGAATCTCGGGCAAGTAACATATCGATGACAAAGGGAACAACGTATGTTGTTATGCGGTCTGACCGATAAAAGATCTTCGTAGAATATGTAGGAACCAATATGGGCATCCAGGTCCCGCTATTGGTTATTGACCGGAGACGTGTCTCGGTCATGTCTACATTGTTCTCGAACCCGTAGGGTCCGCACGCTTAAGGTTTCGATGACAGTTATATTATGAGTTTATACGTTTTGATGTACCGAAGGTTGTTCAGAGTCCCGGATGTGATCACGGACATGACGAGGAGTCTCGAAATGGTTGAGACATAAAGATTAATATATTTGAAGCCTATATTTGGATATCAGAAGTGTTCCGGGTGAAATCAGGATTTTACCGGAGTACCGGGAGGTTACCGGAACCCCCCGGGAGGTATATGGGCCTTAGTGGGCCTTAGTGGAAGAGAGGAGAGGTAGCCAGAGATGGGCCACGCGCCCCTCCCCTCCCTTGGTCTGAATAGGACAAGGAGAGGGGGGCGGCCCCCCTTCCTCTTCCCCCCCCCCTCCGCGAATCCTATTCCAACTAGGAAAGGGGGGGAGTCCTGCTCCCAGAGGGAGTAGGACTCCTCCTGGCGCGCCTCTCCTGGCCGGCCGCACCCCCCTCCCCTTTGAGCCTTTATATACGGAGGCAGGGGCAACCCCTAGAGACACAAGTTGATCCACGTGATCATATTCTTAGCCGTGTGCGGTGCCCCCTTCCACAATAGTCCTCGATAATATTGTAGCAGTGCTTAGGCGAAGCCCTGCGACGGTAGTACATCAAGATCGTCACCACGCCGTCGTGCTGACGGAACTCTTCCCCAACACTTTGCTGGATCAGAGTCCGGGGATCGTCATCGAGCTGAACGTGTGCTAGAACTCGGAGGTGCCGTAGTTTCGGTGCTTGATCGGTTGGACCGGGAAGACGTACGACTACTTCCTCTATGTTGCATCAACGCTTCCGCTTCGGTCTACGAGGGTACGTAGACAACACTCTCCCATCTCGTTGCTATGCATCACCATCATCTTGTGTGTGCGTAGGAAAAATTTTGAAATTACTACGTTCCCCAATAGTGGTATCAGAGCCTAGGTTTTATGTGTTGATGTTATATGCACGAGTAGAACACAAGTGAGTTGTGGGTGATATAAGTCATACTGCTTACCAGCATGTCATACTTTGGTTCGGCGGTATTGTTGGACGAAGCGGCCCGGTCCGACATTACGCGTACGCTTACGCGAGACTGGTTCTCCCGACGTGCTTTGCACATAGGTGGCTTGCGGGTGACAGTTTCTCCAACTTTAGTTGAACCGAGTATGGCTACGCCCGGTCCTTGCGAAGGTTAAAACAGCACCAACTTGACAAACTATCGTTGTGGTTTTGATGCGTAGGTAAGATTGGTTCTTGCTTAAGCCCGTAGCAGCCACGTAAAACTTGCAACAACAAAGTAGAGGGCGTCTAACTTGTTTTTGCAGGGCATGTTGTGATGTGATATGGTCAAGACATGATGCTAAATTTTATTGTATGAGATGATCATGTTTTGTAACCGGGTTATCGGCAACTGGCAGGAGCCATATGGTTGTCGCTTTATTGTATGCAATGCAATCGCGCTGTAATGCTTTACTTTATCACTAAGCGGTAGCGATAGTCATGGAAGCATAAGATTGGCGAGACGACAACGATGCTACGATGGAGATCAAGGTGTCGCGCCGGTGACGATGGTGATCACGACGGTGCTTCGGAGATGGAGATCACAAGCACAAGATGATGATGGCCATATCATATCACTTATATTGATTGCATATGATGTTTATCTTTTATGCATCTTATCTTGCTTTGATTGACGGTAGCATTATAAGATGATCTCTCACTAAATTATCAAGAAGTGTTCTCCCTGAGTATGCACCGTTACGAAAGTTCTTCGTGCTGAGACACCATGTGATGATCAGGTGTGATAGGCTCTACGTTCAAATACAACGGGTGCAAAACAGTTGCACACGCGGAATACTCAGGTTATACTTGACGAGCCAAGCATATACAGATATGGCCTCGGAACACAGAGACCGAAAGGTCAAGCGTGAATCATATAGTAGATATGATCAACATAGTGATGTTCACCATTGAAACTACTCCATCTCACGTGATGATCGGACATGGTTTAGTTGATTTGGATCACGTGATCACTTAGAGGATTAGAGGGAGGTCTGTCTAAGTGGGAGTTCTTAAGTAATATGATTAATTGAACTTAAATTTATCATGAACTTAGTCCTGGTAGTATTTTGCAAATCATGTTGTAGATCAATAGCTCACATTGTTGCTTCCCTGTGTTTATTTTGATATGTTCCTAGAGAAAATTGTGTTGAAAGATGTTAGTAGCAAAGATGCGGATTGGATCCGTGATCTGAGGTTTATCCTCATTGCTGCACAGAAGAATTATGTCCTTGATGCACCGCTAGGTGACAGACCTATTGCAGGAGCAGATACAGACGTTATGAACGTTTGGCTAGCTCAATATGATGACTACTTGATAGTTTAGTGCACCATGCTTAATGGCTTAGAATCGGGACTTCAAAGACGTTTTGAACGTCATGGACCATATAAGATGTTCCAGGAGTTGAAGTTAATATTTCAAGCAAATACCCGAGTTGACAGATATGAAGTCTCCAACAAGTTCTATAGCTAAAAGATGGAGGAGAATCGCTCAACTAGTGAGCATTTGCCCAGATTGTCTGAGTACTACAATCGCTTGAATCAAGTGGGAGTTAATCTTCCAGATAAGATAGTGATTGACATAATTCTCTAGTCACCATCACCAAGTTAGTAGAACTTCGTGATGAACTATAATATGCAAGGGATAACGGAAACGATTCCCAAGCTCTTCGTAATGCTGAAATTGACGAAGGTAGAAATCGAGAAAAACATCAAGTGTTGATGGTAGACAAGACCACTAGTTTCAAGAAAAGGGCAGAGGGAAGAAGGGGAACTTCAAGAAGAACAGCAAGCAAGTTGCTGCTCAAGTGAAGAAGCCCGAGTCTGGTCCTAAGCCTGAGACTAAGTGCTTCTACTGCAAAGGGACTGGTCACTGGAAGCGGAACTACCCCAAGTGATTGGCGGATAAGAAGGATGGCAAAGTAAACATAAGTATAATTGATATACATGTTATTGATGTGTACTTTACTAGTGTCTATAGCAACCCCTCAGTATTTGATACTAGTTCAGTTGCTAAGATTAGTAACTCAAAACGGGAGTTGCAGAATAAACAGAGACTAGTTAAGGGTGAAGTGACGATGTGTGTTGGAAGTGGTTCCAAGATTGATATGATCATCATCGCACACTCCCTATAATTTCGGGATTAGTGTTGAACCTAAATAAGTGTTATTTGGTGTTTGCGTTGAGCATGAATATGATTTGATCATGTTTATTGTAATACGGTTATTCATTTAAGTAAGAGAATAAATTGTTGTTCTGTTTACATGAATAAAACCTTATATGGTTACACACCCAATGAAAATAGTTCGTTCGATCTCGATCGTAGTGATACACATAATCATAATATTGAAACCAAAAGATGCAAAGTTAATAATGATAGTGCAACTTATTTGTGGCACTGCCGTTTAGGTCATATTGGTGTTAAGAGAGGGAGTACAATAGTGATCTAGGAGTAGATCAATGGACAGCGGTCAAAATTATCCTTACTGGAATAAGGATATGTTTCTCGATTACGGAGGTGACAAAAGGTTCGTCGTAAAGGGTTACGTCGATGCAAGTTTTGACACTGATCCAGATGACTCTAAGTCTCAATCTGGATACATATTGAAAGTGGGAGCAATTAGCTAGAGTAGCTCCATGCAGAGCATTGTTGACATAGAAATTTGCAAAATACATGCGGATCTGAATGTGGCAGACCCGTTGACTAAACTTCTCTCACAAGCAAAACATGATCACTTTTTGGGTCTTAATCACATAGCAATGTGAACTAGATTATTGAATCTAGTAAACCCTATGGGTGTTAGTTACATGGAGATGTGAACCAATCACATAAAGATGTGAACTATTGATGTTAAATCACATGGCGATGTGATCTAGATTATTGACTCTAGTGCAAGTGGGAGACTGAAGGAAATATGCCCTAGAGGCAATAATAAAGTTATTATTTATTTCCTTATATCATGATAAATGTTTATTATTCATGCTAGAATTGTATTAACCGGAAACATAATACATGTGTGAATACATAAACAAACAGAGTGTCACTAGTATGCCTCTAATTGACTAGCTCGTTAATCAAAGATGGTTATGTTTCCTAACCATGGACAAAGAGTTGTTATTTGATTAACGGGATCACATCATTAGGTGAATGATCTGATTGACATGACCCATTCCATTAGCTTGGCACCCAATCGTTTATTATGTTGCTATTGCTTTCTTCATGACTTATACATGTTCCTATGACTATGAGATTATGCAACTCCCGTTTACCGGAGGAACACTTTGTGTGCTACCAAACGTCACAACGTAACTGGGTGATTATAAAGGTGCTCTACAGGTGTCTCCAAAGGTACATGTTGGGTTGGCGTATTTCGAGATTAGGATTTGTCACTCCGATTGTCGGAGAGGTATCTCTGGGCCCTCTCGGTATGCACATCACTTAAGCCTTGCAAGCAATGCAACTAATGAGTTAGTTGTGGGATGATGTATTACAGAACGAGTAAAGAGACTTGCCGGTAACGAGATTGAACTAGGTATTGGATACCGACGATCGAATCTCGGGCAAGTAACATACCGATGACAAAGGGAACAACGTATGTTGTTATGCGGTCTGACCGATAAAAGATCTTCGTAGAATATGTAGGAACCAATATGGGCATCCAGGTCCCGCTATTGGTTATTGACCAGAGACGTGTCTCGGTCATGTATACATTGTTCTCGAACCCGTAGGGTCCGCACGCTTAAGGTTTCGATGACAGTTATATTATGAGTTTATACGTTTTGATGTACCGAAGGTTGTTCGGAGTCCCAGATGTGATCACGAACATGACGAGGAGTCTCGAAATGGTTGAGACATAAAGATTATATATTGGAAGCCTATATTTGGATATCGGAAGTGTTCCAGGTGAAATCGGGATTTTACCGGAGTACCGGAGGTTACCGGAACCCCCCGGGAGGTATATGGGCCTTAGTGGGCCTTAGTGGAAGAGAGGAGAGGTAGCCAGAGATGGGCCGCGCGCCCCTCCCCTCCCTTGGTCCGAATAGGACAAGGAGAGGGGGCCGGCCCCCCTTCCTCTTTTCCCCCCCTCCGCGAATCCTATTCCAACTAGGAAAGGGGGGAGTCCTACTCCCAGAGGGAGTACGACTCCTCCTGGCGCACCTCTCCTGGCCGGCCGCACCCCCCCCCCCTTTGAGCCTTTATATACGGAGGCAAGGGCAACCCCTAGAGACACAAGTTGATCCACGTGATCATATTCTTCGCCGTGTGCGGTGTCCCCTTCCACAATAGTCCTCGATAATATTGTGGCAGTGCGAAGCCCTGCGACGGTAGTACATCAAGATCGTCACCACGCCGTCGTGCTGACGGAACTCTTCCCCGACACTTTGCTGGATCGGAGTCCGGGGATCGTCATCGAGCTGAACGTGTGCTAGAACTCAGATGTGCCGTAGTTTCGGTGCTTGATCGGTTGGACCGGGAAGACGTACGACTACTTCCTCTATGTTGCATCAACGCTTCCGCTTCGGTCTACGAGGATATGTAGACAACACTCTCCCATCTCGTTGCTATGCATCACCATGATCTTGTGTGTGCGTAGGAAAAATTTTGAAATTACTACGTTCCGCAATAGTCTAGTCTTTGGTAGGGCCTAGTTTTGGATGGCGAAGCCCTGCTGGATAGTTGACACTGGATGTGTGCAACCTGGTAAAGAGGTCATAGTTTCAATCTTAGTTCGAGTGATACCTAGAGGTTATATCTGAGGTTTTGTTCGAGGATCTGGCCCTGAGGCTCCAAAGGGTTGTCCGAGGACTGGTCGAGTTTCTACCCGAGGGCCTCCCGAAGGGCTGTCCGAAAGACTATCCAAGGGAGAACATCCTCGGGGTTGGGAGGTTGTAAAATCTTAGTTGTGGAGATCTGCACAGACGATCTCCACCAACTCTCCTTCCGCTGCACTACGAGTTGGTAATGATCAAATCAAACCTTGTATGCATCTTCATAGTGTACCTGGCCGTGTACGTACTACCGAAATTTTTGTTTTTTGCTGTGTTACTCTACAATACACTGCCCTACATCGGCTGACACGTTCATGTTGGTGTGTTGCCGACACTTGTGGAAGCATCAGAACGGCGTAGTGTTCTATGGTCTACAACCTTTCCTCTAGCTCATGCCCAAGTGTTTTCGCCAAGATCCTGCACTTCCGCGTGTAGACTGGAGTGAGACATGCAAGATGATGTCGACTCTTGGTTTCTTGCCCTTGCAGCCTAGCATGCGCAATGGTACACTTGTGGAATCCCCTATGGACTGCTTCTTATGGACAAGTTTCCCACCGCCACCACCACCCCTAATTTTCACTAGTGGATCCCACCTCCTCCTAAATCCCAAATATAATTTGACAACTCAAATTCTAACATCAATCTTGTAAGTACTCCCCATAAATGTACAATTGTTTAGCTCTCTCCCGTTGTGATATTTCTACATGTGTCTGAATGTCGTCCCCTACCCCTTTCTCTCTAACTATCATCGGTGTAAGCATCATGTCCCCTGGGGTCTTGGCCCTAGTTTTTATGAAAATGTTTAGGTGGGGGAACCTCTACGCCCACCCCCGGTGAAAATTCTAAAAAAATTGTACCATTGCCGCTCAGAAACCATGTATGGACTGTAGACAGGCTAATGTGGCGTCAGCTTGCAACATTCGTTGTGTATGCATCCTCTGTTGTTAAGCACCGACAAATGTGGATAATACATTGCTTCAATGCCCATTCTCACGTGAAATACTGAATCACATCCTACTCCCCTACAGGTCACATCGCTTTACACCGTGTGGGCAGTCGTCGTTGTTGGTCTGGCGGCCGTAGGTCAGTCACGCGATTGGCCCAAGATTCTCCCATGCGCAGTTTTACATTGTAGGTAAGTCACACCATGTGGTTGGAACGTAATAAGCGGTATTTCTTTTACAAGAGTTTGCTACAATGTCATGTCTGTCTATTGGCTGGATAAAAGGAAGAATTTGCATTGCGGAAATAGGCAAGTAGAAGTGGGTATGTCAATTGGATTACAAGAGTATGTGTGTGTGTGGGTGGGGGATGCTTAACACAAGTCTCGTGCATGTTATTGAAAAAGAATATCTTTAGCCGTGGCTGCCAAGATATTTAAATATATTAAAATAGTAACTATAGCATATGAAGACAATACAAAATATGTAAGTAGCACACACTAAACTTTGATATCAACATTATCAAAGTATTTATGTATTCAATATTATTAGATAAAATACAAATTACATTCTATTTAATGATGTATTTATTAAAATAAAATAAAATTTAGTCACAGTAAAATATTAAATTAAATGTTTGGTATAAATGGATAACAAATGAACTTATATATTGTTCTAATTATTAATTATTTCATAAAATATTAATATTAATATAAATGGCATGTTCCTACATGTAAAACTACCGCTTGCTTAACTCCTGATTAATGAGGTCAGTGTATAAATTTTGAAAAAACTAGTCTTATAACACAAATCGTCGTTCTAGCCAGTGTTGTAGGCACTACTTAGAATAAATGTGCAATGTTATCTGTTTAATCATTCTATTTTTTACAAAAGACAACTTTTTTGTTTCAAATCAAATGTCAAACCTGCTTTGTGTGAACTCAGTATTGTTGTGCCTTATTTTGCTGCCTTTTTGTTTTTTGTTCAAAAAATAAAATATCAGTATGAGTATTTTTTTTAAAAATAATTACTTTAGCATCGTACAATTTGGATTAATTATCCGCCAGATTGAAAATATGCACATAAAAAGTTTTCTCTTCCCGAGTTGAACTATTTATACAAAATCGTCAAAAAATGTGTTTAAAACAATAGACAATATACAAACGTAAAGTAGACAAATAATTGAGATAATGCGGTTGGGAGTTTATATGAAATAAATACCGAATTAATCTCTAATTTGTTTGTGCGACACATGACCAACTACATCAATTGTAAAAATTATATTCACAATTATGTTTTTTTAGCAATTTCAGGAATGCATATAATCTTACTGTAAATTTTATTACCCTGACACCTAACGCACAACTAAATAACACTTAACCGAAAAGTGATTGAGTAAATCATGAGAGGGAATGATCCTAAAGGAAAATGTGAGGGGTCCAAAGGTGTCGCTACCAAAGTCGGGGCAGCCCAATCCCGCTCCTCCTCATAGTGGGTTTGGTTTCTCTCTTCTTTCAGTGGCAGAGATGTTTGCAGTGTGGTGTTTTGGTGTGTCTGCTCTGATTGCCAATAAGAATCTCAAATCCTCTATGTTAAGCATGTTTAGGTGGTCTAGTGCTAGGTTAATGATCATATTATGGCAATCCTAAAGTGTCGTATCTGACACTAAACAACTAATTAGATCCATTGCTTAAAGTTACCCTTTTTAATGACCAAAGAGATTGTGTAGCACAATGTTATGCTAGTACGAAGCACAATTGTATACTCTGAGCTTTTAGTGTGATACACTTTTGTTTCTTCTTTCTTTCTTGATTTCTACTAGAGAAGATTGTTGTTAAAAAGCAAATAAATAACTCCCGTCTCGGTGACCCAAGATTGTTGTGTTGTTGATGGGACCAAAGAAAATCCCAAAATTGTTGGGCTTATTACCGACCACGACCCTCTTAACCTTGAGAGCTGAGAGATCTCGGCCTGAAGTTGGATGAAACTCATCTTTCTTAATCTGAAAAAACATACTACAATGATGTATACAGTTAGTTGCAATGTGAACTGATCCTTTTCTGAAAGGTCAAATGCTGGGACTGGTGAGATGATGATGATGGATTGCCACCAACCGCACTCACAAACCAACCTCACGAGCAGAGGCAGGTCAGCTCAGACTCTCACCAACCAGCTTCTCATTGCCAATAAAAACATATAGCCATCAAAAGTATCCACCCTATCTGCAGAGCATCCTCAAGAACACAACGTCCCCCATGGAAAGGTAATCTCTGAGTTCTTCTCTAGTAAGCAGGTCCAAAGATGTGATCTTTCTTTCTTTTCTGGTTCTCAGTAATCTCTCAGTTCTTCCTCTGTTTTTCTTTCTTTTCTTGTTCTCAGTAATCTCTGAGTTCTTCCTCTGTTTTTCTCTCTGAAATCTGAATCATGTGTGCGTTCTGCAATCTGCAGCGGTGGGAATGAGATCTGCCGGGCGCCGCCGCTGGAGGCGCTGCTGTTCGACATCGACGGCACCATGTGCGTGTCCGACCCGTTCCACCACCGCGCCTTCTCGGAGCTCCTCCAGAACCTGGGCTACAACGGCGGGGCGCCCATCACGCCAGAGTTCGGCATGGCGCACATGGCCGGCCGCAGCAACGAGCAGATCGGCCGCTTCCTGTTCCCGGACTGGCCGCAGCCCCGCCTCGACGCCTTCTTCGCCGAGAAGGAGGCCCTCTTCGCGCGGTACGCCGGCGAGGGGCTCCGGGAGGTGCCTGGGCTGGCGGAGCTGTGCCGGTGGGCGCGGGAGCGCGGGCTGAAGCGGGCGGCAGTCACCAACGCGCCGCGCGCCAACGCCGAGCTCATGATCGGGATCCTCGGCCTGGCCGACTTCTTCCAGCTCGTCGTCGCCGGCGAGGACTGTGGCGAGGGACGCTCCAAGCCCTGCCCCGACCCATACCTCCGCGCGCTCGCCCTGCTCGGCGCGTCGGCGGAGCGGTCTCTGGTGTTCGAGGACTCCGTCGTCGGCGTGCAGGCCGGCGTGGCCGCGGGGATGCCGGTCGTGGCTATCGCGAGCGAGAGCCGGGAGGCCAAGGTCGTCGCCGCCGGCGCGTCCATGGTCGTCAGGGACTACCGCGACGCCAAGCTCTGGGCCGCGTTGGACGCCGCCGCCGGAGCTCCCAAGATAGATTCAGAGCTGAGCCTGAGCGCGGTGGAGCCTCCTGTTTCCGTTCCCGTGGAGAATTGTTGAGCTAGAATTCCATTTCCTCTTTCCCTGCCATAGAAGTGCAGAATCCAGATTCCAAATTCTGTTCAGAACCAGAGAAACAAATGAAAGTAAACCGTGGTTCAAATTGAGATTTTCGTACAACCAAATCAAGCATTTCTTACAATTTTCATTCAACCAATCCTTGGTGGTTTCATACATCTCATATACACTAACCGTATGTATCAGGCCTTGTAGTGGTGGGAGCAAACTCAACAAAATAACTGTCATGAGATGGAAAATTAAAATCATGATGACAAGTTCATGGTTATCATTATTCAATATAGCATACATGTCATTACCATAATCATCATAGATAGCAACTTTGTTATCATAGTCAATTGAAACATCCTTTAAAGTAGTGGATTTATCACTAAATAAAGTAATGACCTCTCCAAATCCACTTTTATCAATATAATCATCGTAAATAAGAGGCATGCTGCCATTATAACAAATTTTCACATCAAATCTCCCCGCCCACGCCGAATCCGCTCGGTCTCCGTGCATGTTGAATGTCGAAGCAATGTGATCAGACAGGGCGATGAGATGGCTTTCTACCACATTGAACCCGACTGCTCGTTCATCTGTTTGTTAGCATTAAACAGGCGCAACAGCTGAGAAATCAACTCCGACGCCTGCATTTAAACAGACTGCCGCTTGGCTTGGTCGGCGCACGCTATTAAAACATGGTCGCGCATGGCACGATCCGTGCACCTCCGCTTCCTTCCTCCTTCGTGCACCTCTGACGCAATGACAGCGAGCTCTAGCTCGTTGCGGGAGGGCTTGTCGACAGAGCAAAATCTCGAGATGACTCGTCTTGCAGGCGGCTTGCAGGCCTGTCATGCATGACAGATAGAGGCCGGACTACCGACGAGCTAACCAGAGGTAAGCAAGGGGATGGTGACCGGGCTATGGAGGATGCGCCCCATGACGAACCCGAGCCCACACTAGCGCCCATGCTGGTTGTCGGCTTTTATTATGGCACAGGCGTAGAAGCACTACGAGGTTGTCATGGCGGAGAATGATACATTTCAAACGTATCTATATATTTTTATTGTTTAATGTTATTATATTATCACTTTTGCATACTTATTATATATTATTTTTCTAGACCAACCCATTAATTCAGCCAATTGATGTTGTATGCATGATTTTGACTTTTCAGAAAATCAATATTTATGGAGGTCAAAAATCTTGAGGATTTAATAAGTTTTTTTTTTCCAAGACACAAGGAGTCCAGTAAGTGTCGAGACCTGCCAGGGGGCTAGGCAGGGGCTCGACACGGCCTGGAGGCACCCGTCTGGCTATGCCGCATGGGCTCCCTGGGCACCGCCTTACGTTCATTCTTTTGTCTATAAATCCTATATTTTGTGACACCTTTTGTACCATTTTTTTATATTTTTTTTGTCGTTGCAAGTTCATGTTCCAAGGAGATCCAATCTAGAGGCCACTTATGGCACACTGTTGGAGGGAGAATCCATCATCGAAGGCTTCTTCATCAACGTTGTTGCCTCCATGACCATGTGTGAGTAGTTTTATTAGGACCTTACGGTCCATGGTAGTGACTAGATGGCATGTTATCTTTATTATGATTCAATACAAAGTTCCAATGAGCTGCCCCACATGATTGGGATCAATATGATCTAACCAGTGGTGTGTTTGTTGGGGTAGGATGAATTGTCACTTTATGATCACATTGTTTATTGAATTATATTGAATATTTTGAAGTTTCTTTGTTGTATAATTAAGTAGCTATGTATGCTTTCAAGATTGATAGGTACTAGAAGGGTAGGCGTGCTTTGCTGCGCCCGTAATGAGCAACGAAGAATCAAACATGCCCTATTGTCGCAAGTTATATTCTCCTATTTTTTAGATGTGCGACAAAATACTTAGGCTTCTTTCAGGTATGTGATACCGCCAATTCATTTCAGTGGAAGAACATGTTACATATGTGGCTAGGCATAGAAATTCTGGTGGAAAACCAAGGTAGAAAAAACAAAAACTCAAAAACTCAAACAGAACATAAAGCGATCACTCCTGATGAATGGGCAACACGCCTTGAAACACGCCTAGCTTATTGTAATGTTGAAATACATAACTTCTCATTTCATTCAAAGGTAATCATGGATGCATCACAACATAAAGTAAGAAAATGTGCACCGCTGATTCCTAAAGGCACTGAACAACATTCATTATCAAGCACTCTCAACATTTATTGCATCTTCGCTCGTGTCACCTTTTTTTGGCAAAGTGCAATCACGGGCAATGAAGTTAACCAATACTGGGTAAAAGGCAGTACTTTTTGCAGTCTTGATAACCAATAGTAATAAATATAGTTGCAAATTCTTGAGTAGGGCGTTTTGGAGCTCGGCCTCCATGGAGGCCGGATTTTTTGAAAAATTCAAAATTCACACTTTTCAGTTTCAAAAAAATCTGAAAAAAATCATACAAGTAAACAAGGATGTTATGTGTATGTATGTAAAATTTGAGGATGAAATACCCTAAAATGCGAGCTGTGCAAAAAAGACAAATTCATGGACTTTTAGGATGAATAGTGCATCTACTAAAAAGCCTCAGATTTGTTCTTTTTGTGTAGCACTCATTTTAAAGTGTTTGTCCTGAAAATTTACACACATATGCTTTATGTCTCTAAGTATGTGTGTATTTTTTTTCAAAAAATTTTGAAACATGAAAATTTGAATTTTGATCAAGTCAAACTCGGGCTCCATGGAGCCCGAGCTCTAAAGAGCATTTTTGCATATTCTTTGGTTTCTGAGAGTATAATAAGCTCTAGCATAAAGTTTCTTTGTTATACACGGACATAGAAGGGAAAAACAAATTGCAACAAATACATGGAACAATTCATAAGGAAGAGGAGAAATAATCGGTGCATAATGTGAGAATAACCTGCTCAAAAACAATGATGTGCATGTGCCCAAAAGTGTATGTTCCCATCAAATAACACATGATAACTCATATAGACATACAATTTAGTTCTAACATTTTATTTCAACAATACTTCTATTCAGCGGCATCAACTTGATAATTATATTGGGATTCAATTTACTTGGTGGTAATTTAACATAATGTAGCATAACTGATTGACCAAACTAAGCTCTGTTATGGCATGACTTGAAAAGGGGAACCTTTGTTTAACAAATGCTTACTGTACTATATTGGCTTTTGGGACACATAAGTGCAATTCCTTGAGTTGCAAAAAATATAAGGACAAAACCACAAGAATCAATGAATAGTTGTCGTTGCTTGTTACTCCCTCCGTCTCAAAATAAGTGTCTGAACTTTAGCAAAGTTAAGACACTTATTTTGGGATGGAGGGGGTATGATTTTGGGTCTAATAAATTGAGAGTACGCGCACAATATGGAAGAATTGGTGTGTCAAATAAAAGTTAAAGAAGCAGATATGTAATGAAACATTGGAAAAATGTTATTATTAATTGCATAATATAGGGTAATATAATTAATCAGTAACAATATTGTGATTTACATAATTATTTAAAAATTAGGTCTTCCTTATCAGAAGAACATCATCGAGAAACCAAACTAATTTCATCATGTACTAAATACTTTCAGTTAAGGAGAACATCGTGATGATCGTAAATTAAATCAAACCGTACTATGCAAAGCACTTATCCAAAGAATATGTCAACATCACTATAATGTATAACATGTCATGGATTATTTTACACATAAAGTAAAAAATGTAGGATATTTCAAGATCATAACTATAGCTCAAAGAAAATGTATAATGTCTGGTGGATAGGAAAATGACATAAAACTGAAAATTAAAATCACAACATCTAGGTGATAAGTCTCCTTAAAGAGAAATTGAGTTTTTCTTTATTGTAAACATGTTAATCTTAACTAGGTTCAATATAGAGATGCAACATAGGGCAACTATGAGTGTGGCCAATCCTTATTATTTCTAATAACTAAATCTTGCCACTGAAGACAAATTTACAAGTGTTGTCCCTCGTGATATTTATATTTTATTGGGTTATCAACTTTCATTCATTTATACTAAATATTTTTAATTCTTTACATTTCACTATCACGATATTTTTCAATTGTTGTTAATTAATATATAAGGTTCAGTATATGTTTTATTATTTTGTCTAGTAATACGGAATACACAATTGCATTGGTACTAATAATATCAAATTTTATCATTTACAACTCAAACATGTATAATCATAAACACAAAAATGATATATTGAAACTATAATTTGTTGTGTAAAAATGTATTGTTTGTTCATCTATTTTTAGTTTGGACATTTGTTAAATCAAATTCCTTTTAAACCTAAACAAAGCATAAAATATCACAAAAATCATTTCCATCCATAGAATAATTTGTGCTTCTTAACTATATTCTAGTGTCTTTATACGTTGTTGTTCCTATTTAATATATTCAAGTATCTTGGTCGAGGCTTCTATAATACACATGTCTATAAAATATTCTAATAAAGTTCCATGGAATATAATAATGTTGCTTTCTCTTGATTGATAGAAAAATATCATCTTAAAATCCTAATAAGTAGAAAAATATCGAATATACAAGGGTGTCCACAGGTGGTTTGTCAGCGTTTTCTAGTCGTTGTAGCTCAGGTAGCCCTGCCAAGTACGGCGAGGCAGACACCGGTCTTTGTAGCTTCGAGATCTTTTTCCAGCGGCGAGCTGCCTCATAGGTGGGATCCACATCCATGTTGGCCCTGATGATGTGCCATGGGATGTTCAAATTGGTAAGGAGAAGTTGCTCGGTGAGGCTTGGTTAATTGGTGAGGTTTTGGGTAATGTCATGTCATACATCATCTGACCGGTTCTACCTTTTGTCACTTGCTTTCTGAAAGAAGCGGTTCCGATTGCGATGTTCATCATCGCCATAAGTGTTTTTAGATTAACAAAGAGAAGTTCAATCAAACATAATGATCTGAAGATTAACAAGTCAGAATTCAGGTGTTAACAGATTTGCAATTTTCATATGTTCCATCAACACAGCAATCTCATGTCATTGGTTCTAAAGATATTTTATTTGTTTTTAAGAAACACGTATACCAAACTAAAAGCTCGAAATGCTTGGATGAGCTCCGTGAAACCATAACTTCAGGATGTAGAATCCCTTGAATCATAAAGAGAGGCTCTGTGTTACCATAACTTCTGTCTAAAGGAGCAATCCCCATTGCGATGTCCATCATTACCATATTGTTTTCAGATTAATATAAAGAAAAGCTCATTCAAACAGAGTGGTCAACAGTCAAAATTCAGAGCTGGTAGGTAATGAGCCTGACAGATATGCCATTTTAATAGGTCCCATCAATCGAACAAAACTCATGTGTTGGGCACTAAAGTTTTTTATTTGATTCTCTACTAGAGACCAAAAGAAACATATATCAAACTAATAGCTCAAAATACCTAGATGAGCTCTGTCCTACCATAATAACTTCAGGGCGTAGATTCCCTTATAAATAATAAGAATGGGTAAATTTGCAGTGGTCTAATCAACTGTTCATCACAATCATCTTTTTCAGGCTCCACCAGTCTTTAGCTTCGCTTCCTGACTATCAATCTCCTCAAGCGCGTTCCACAGTTTCTGGTCTTCATAGTCACTGATGATCAATGCGGCCCCAGCTTCCTGTAGGGACTTCTCTGGGTTCCTCGTCGAGACGGCGACGACGGGCATTCCCGCGGCAACGCCTGCGCGTGTCCCTGAAGCGGAATCCTGCATTCAAAGCATATACTGGTATGATGTATCTGTAAACCCAATCATATTTCAGACGGCGAGTTCAATGGATACATATGCAAGGGTATGCGTACCTCGAAGATGAAGGTGTGTGCTGCGGACACTTCGAGCTCCTTGAGGGCCTTCAGGTATGGAAAGGGGGCGGGTTTTGGCTGCTCGCATTCGCCTCCAACAATCACAGCCTGGAAGAAGTCTGATAGACCAAGAAGTTTGATCATGAGCTCTGCATTGATCCTTGGGGCATTGGTTACGGCGGCACGCTTGTAGCCGTGATCTTTCACCCACTGAACCACCTTGTGGAGGCCCTTTACAGGCTCTAGGCGCTCCATCGCCAAACTGTAACAAACAAGGGACTATAAATATTTATCCTCACCAAGTCATACTAGCCAACTAGTGGTTCTCAACAGAATTTTTAAAAATAAGAGAAAAACATTAATAGTGAGAAAAGCCCATTAAGAAATAACAGAACCATCGACAACCTTACATAAAACCAATTGCTCATTAAAAATAATCAGATAACCAAGAAGTAGTTCGCAATTGGTGTACCTTCTGTATTTGACGTCTTTGTCCTCTAGGAATTTCAGCCCCTTTTCGAGGGGCCAGTCTGGGAACAAATTCTGGGCAGCTTCAGCATCGCTCCTTCCAGCAATGTTGTTTATGAAGAACTCGTCATCAATCGGCACACCATTGTTGTACCCAATCTGTTTACAACCATTTGCCCAGTCAGCTTGTTCGCGATACTTGATAAGGAATAATAAATATCACGCACAGGCCTGATCACGCATCGTAAAGCTTGTTACCGCAAGAAGCAATTCTTGGAAAGCGATGTGATGAAGAGGATCCGAGTCACACAAGGTACCATCGATGTCAAATAGAACCGCCTCAACTGGAACGGTCGCTGCAAGAGGACTACAAAGTATGGAAAACAGTTAGAGTTCAGCAGTCAATCTTCATAGCTGCTGACGGTGTATGAAATGCAAATGATCGACTTCAATGGTATTCAAGCAACCCAACACTGAAAATCCAGAACATACAGGCGAACAGGGTCTTTTTTCTCTGCTTTCACACATACATCGGAGCCATGGATGTCTATGTCTGCCTGCAGGAAAAATTGGACGGGGCCAAGTATCTGAACCATGTTGACTGGCAAGCGCCGATACCCAAGGTATTAGAAACCGCAGATATTTCAAAGTAGCTGCGCATGGAGAATTGAAAAGTACACTCATGCAGCAGACAGGCATTTATCACGGGCGCGGAGATCTAACGACAACACTGATGCAGAGGAAGACATTCATCAAGAGCAGGTCACTAATCAAATAGCAGTATTGTTCCGCGGAAACAAACAGGACAGAGAACTTCAATCTATTGCACTCCTTTCTTGTTCGGAGACTTGAGGATTTTACCATTCGACTGCTCTTCAGTTTCGTGTGGATATGGCTGAGAGGCATTTGGTTGCTTAACAATTCTAGCTATGCCTCCCAAAAGTATCAGCCTAGCTACCTACCTTGACATGTATGAGCAGCGCAAGGTCGTTATGAATAAATAAACTATACAACTATAGACCATGAAGGAAGTTTTCTGAATAATACGGGAGTCCCCGAAGAACTTTCAGAAGGGAAAGAAAAAAAAACGGTGGTACAGTCAGACACGTGGGCGCGCATCAGCCAGGCCGGCCGCTCGGGCACGGGTGGCATCACGAGGGAGCAGAGACAGACAGAGTTGGCATGGCCGGAATCATGGCCGGAATCCGAGCCGTCAGCTGGCATGATTTGGGACAATCAGCTGCGCGCTGGCCGGGATTGATTGATGGTCTGCTGCGGCGGGCGGGCGGGCTCTTTTTCTAATCTGGTGCGCGCGCGCGAACACCGAGGAGCGATCGCCTCCCTCGGCCGGCCGGCCCGACGGATCGTCGGAAGAGAATTAGGACCAAGCAGGAAAAGGAGATCGGGTCGGGGTGGTGGTGGAAGCAGTACGTACCTGGCAAAGCCGCCATTGGTGGAAGCCATGGCGCGGCTGGTGGGTGGGTGGGTGGGCGAGAGATCGCGGCCGCCTCCGTGCGTGCGCTTGTTCTCGATGGTTGTTGCGGAGTGGAGGACTCTCGCGGAAGGCAGGTCGATGGAGGAATTTGGGAATCTGGGCGAGGGGCGGTGGCTCGTCTTATAGCACGGACGGACGGACAGAGTTGGATCCGATCGATCCCTGACTTATTGGGCTGCTGTCCTCGTCTTCTGCGGCTCCTCTTTCTTCTTCTCCTCCTCCTCTCTTTGTCTTCTTTGCAACCTGCATGGTGGGGCCAAGGCGAGGCGGCGTCTCACTGACAGGTGGGGCCCACATAAACATAATGATATGATGGTGATTACATATAACGGCAAAAGACAAGGCAGAAAATAATGTGGCTGCAACAAATGTTATGTTAGCCATGAAAACGATTTTTCTTGCTAGAAGAGATTTCAGTTGATCGTGAAAAAGCTGGACGCATATGGTTTGACAGTAAGGAGGTCGAATATGCTCCTAGCACTTGTCATGTTCCTTTTCCCCTCTGGCGTTCCACAGATCCGAATGCCAGACAATTCCCTGCCCGCTCGCTCCCCACACAAGCAAATCAAAGTAAACACCACCACCCGTCCACGTCCCAGGGAACAAATACCTCTTGCGCCTTGCAGCAGACGCCCGTCGCTCTCGCCTCTCCCTGCCTTGCCGACACCACGGTCAGCTCACTGACGCAATCCTCATCACCGTCCTCACTTGTCACGTCAAATCACCGGCCAGATCAGTTTCAGTTGAGCAGAGCAGCCAGCCGGGCACCTTCTCCATCGTCCATCCATTGGCAATGGCTGGATTGCAAGAACCTCAGACCACTGCCACTGATCCACCTCCCAACGTGTTTTCTGGCTTATTCCATCGATTGCTCATCAGCCAGCAGTTAGTTAGTCACCCTCGGCTCTCTTTGCTGCTGCTGCTGCAATGCTGGCCCTGGCATGGCATCACGACAGAGGAACACGCACGTAGATCCTCATGTCATGCCCTAACTTCCCTGCGCTCGGGCTCCTCAAACGGCAGCTTCAGGTGCGCGCCCATCTCGCCCAGCATCGACAGCACCACGCCATCATCCCGTCTTCCAACTGAGACGCCGTCCTCTGCACCAAGACGGATCTCTGGTTCGCTGGATCCCACAAGGCTCAAACCAACATCCTTCTCAGCACCATTCTCCTTCATCATCTCCCTCACTTTCTCGACGTCGTCCCACCTCCCTTCCGCGGCGTAGATGTTGGAGAGCAGCACGTACGGGCCGACCTCTGCCGGCTTCATCTCGATCAGCTTCTTCCCCACAAACTCCCCGAGCTTGGAGCCGTTCTGCGCCCGAGAGGCCGAGACCATGGCGCCCCACAACGCCAGGGACGCTTTCTCTTGCAGGTTCTGGACGAGGTTCTCCGAGCCTGTGAGCAGCCCGGCACGGCCAAGGAGGTCCATCATGCAGCCGAAATGCTCTGCCTTGGGCTCGAAGCCGTAGAGCCTGACCATCCTGTCGAAGCACCACCAGCCCTCGAGCACCAGGCCGCCGTGGGCGCAGGAGCTCAGGACACATACAAATGTCGTCTCGTTCGGCCTAGGCCCGCTCCTCTCCATCTCCAGGAACAGCCCGAGCGCCTTCTCGCTCTGCCCGTGCAGCCCGTAGCCGATGATCATCGAGTTCCATGACGGGACACTCCTCTCGCGCATCGAGTCGAAGATCTCCCTCGCGGTCTCCATCACGCCGCACTTGGCGTACATTGTCAGCAGCGCCGTGAGCAGGAGGAAGTCCGGCACAAGCCTCTCCCACCTCTGTCTGACCAGGCCGTGCACCCACTTCCCCCTCTCGAGGTCGCCCAGGCTGCCGCAAGCTGTAAGAACGCTCACGAAGGTCTTCTCGTTCGGCACGGCGGCCCCCACCGCCATCATCGCGTCAAATAGCTTCAGGCACTCCCGCCAGTCCTTCACCCGTGCGTACAGCGCCAGGACAACATTCCAGGACACGGCGCTCCTCCTCGGCATGCCATCGAACACGGCCCTCGCCATCTTGACGTGCCCGGCCTGCGCGTACCCGTCCAGCATCGAGTTCCACGACACGACGTCCCTCTCTGGCATCGCATCAAACATTCTCTTGGCTTCCTCCATGTCTCCATGCCGTGTATACCCGGCCAGCATCGAGTTCCAGCTGACCACGTCCCTCTCGGGCATTTGATCAAAAAGCTGCCTGGCCCCGGCCATGTCCCCGGCCGCGGCGTGGCCGGACAGCATGGAGTTGTAGGAGACGAGGTCGCGCTCGGGCATTTGGTCGAACAGCTGGCGGGCGGAGGGGAGGAGGCCGGAGCGGAGGCAGGCGCGGAGGAGCGTGTTCCAGGTGACGGCGTTGGGCCGCGGGATGTCGGCGAAGAGGCGGCGCGCGGAGGCGTGGGAGCCGCGCGCGAGGTAGCGCGCGAGGAGCGAGTTGGCGAGCCGGAGGTCGGCCGGCAGGTGGCCCGAGCGGACGGCGAGCGCGTGGAGGGTGGAGGCGGCGGGGAGGGAGGAGATGCCGGAGGAGGAGGAGAGGAGGAGGAGCGTGAGGTGGTCGAAGGGGAGGAGGCGGAGGAGGTGGAGGCGGCCGGCGGGGAGGTGCGGGAGGAGCGAGTTGAGGAGGCGGGAGGAGACGGCGGCGTGGGTGGAGGAGAGGTTGGAGGTGAGGACGAGCGCCAGGGATTGGAGGAGGAGGCGGCGCGGGGAGGCCTGGCCGGCCGCGATCCGGAGCTGCCGGAGCAGGCCGGCGCTGATTGGCACCGCCGGCGGCGGGCGGCGGCGGGGCCCGGGTGAGGATGACATTGGACACGGGCGGTGGCGCAAATGGCGCTCCGCCCGTCTCGTTACCTTTGGCGGGCAGTTGACACCGAGAGGCGTATTCTTCTCTCTTACGGGAACGGTAGGCGAAGGCGGGTTTTGGTACTGAGAAAAATACGTAAACATAGCGGACTAAACGTATAATTCGAGGAATACATGAGAAGGCCGGCCACGTCGCAATGCGATATTTTCAACGAATTCATGTCAGAATTTGAACAGCCTCATGCTGAATTCAAGCAAAAAAACAAAGATCATCGAACTCATGTAGGAATTTTAGGGCTCCTTCAGTTTGCAGGATTCTAAAAATGCAGAAATAATAAATGAATGTATGTACAAAACATAGTAAATATAGAAATTCTGTCAATTTGGATGCTTTGGTCCACGGTAATTGGAAAAGAACATGAATCCTAATAAACATGATCAAATCAAAGTTAAAACACATAAAAATTATAATTAGAATGTTATTGTATGCTGTTAAGGATATTAGTCTTGTTCATCATGCATAGAAATTTGATTTGAAAGAGAAAAAAACGTCCAAGTGGATGTTAGAATTCTCTTCCTTTAAAAATTGGATCAAATGAAAACTGCTTCACTTTTCCGTTGCCATTCCTTCGAACCGGAGGCGAAAACTCCTCATTTTTCTTTTGCCCCATTCGTCTGAACCAAAGGCATGAATAGTACATATCATTATAGGAAAGTTTCATATTCAATGTTTTCCCTCCACTTATCATTCCAACCAAAAGAGCCCTTAACAGTCACGTCCATTCATGGAAAATATGGAGGTTTCCAAGCAAGATGTATTGCAAATAGCAAGTTAGTAACTTGACAAGAACTTGCTGTCTGTGCAGCTGAAACTGATGGTGAGTAGCAACCATCCAGCGCATACACCAGATGTATGCAAATGCATCTTAAACCCTTGGGAACACGTCCACGATCACTCCTGCTTGGTAGCAACATACAGATTCATAACAGATTCAACGAGCTCTCGAAAAGTGCGGGTACGTTTTTTACATCTTACAGCTGCTGGCTCCTGGAATCTCTCCATGGCGGCGTCAAGAAACTAACAGTGAAGCGGAGTTCCTCAGATTCTTCTACTTCTCAAGGAATTAAATTCGGACATACAACACTCGAGCCCTCAAAAATTTGCTTCAGACATAAATTAGCTTGTAAAAAACCATCATCTGTGTCAAGCGCCAAAAAAACAGGGGCACTGAAGGCTACACGATGATCCCCATCGCTCACTCATGCTGCTCGTATATCTGCATGTAGGCTTCAGAGAGAGCGACCATCTGCGGAAGGGTCTCGGTGACATGGAGATCCTGCATCTCGTACCTGCAGGTATAGGGTTGTTAAATGATTTACCAGGCCACAGCCTGACACTCAGGGATATACACGCAAGGAATGAGACAAAGAACACGTACCACGCCTCTTCTGATTTCCGCTGTACAAACACTCTGTAGCATCCTTCGCCCGGTTTGCCGTCGTGGACGATGTTGGCTATGAGATCGTACTTTGAGCGCAGCTTCTCACTCTCTTTTGGCTTGGGCAATGGGATGTAGTCCTTCAGTTCCAAGTTCTTCACGGGAAAGTTCACTGTCACACAGAACATGGAAACCTCTTAGCATAGGTGCGGGCTCTGAATAGTCATATTCGCCATCAAGCTAACATGAGAGTTACCTAGAGTGGGGTTTTTCTCCACAAAGAAGTTGTTTTTGGTGAACCGTCGCATGTGAAGGATCATATACTTTGGAAGTCTGATGACTCGGTACCTCATCCGGGCAATAGATGGCCGTACCACCTCTGTAACTGTCTCACCATCGAACTTCTTCAGTATATTGAACAGTGGTACCTGAACACCGTGCAAGCTTCTGAATTAGAGTATTGCCAAATACCAGGATGCAGAGAACTAAAACATAAAACTTCCATGTAAAAATCAATGCCAAGATTTCGTTGTTGTGTATAAAATCATATCCCTTCAGTGAGTGCGCACTATTCCTGCAGCAAATGTGGACCTAGATTCACACTAGTTTAGGCAAACAATCATGTGGATGATAATGGGCGAAGTTGGCTCACTTGTTTACTTTACCCATCAAGAAAATTTGGTCAGAGACCCCTTAACATATATGTACATGAAAAAGAGACTCCAAGAAAGACTAGGATATTGGTTACACTTGCAGCGAGATTAATACAGAATAGTCCCGCAATTTTATCGATTTCTTTCCATCTTGTCATTTTCATGGGTCTATGGACACACGTACTTAAAATGACAAGTAGAAAATAGGCCCACAGCCAGTTCAAGTTTGATGCTCTAAACAGCAAGACCTGAACAAAAGAAAACTAGTATTACATATAAGTTAAGTGATCATAAACTTGGGAAACAAGACCTCAGGTCTAGGCTGGACCATAGGGAATTAAGTCTCTCATGTACCGATGCTCTAGCTAACTGAATTAGTCAGAGTCCGTTGGTTCTTGCATCACAACCAGGGAAGTTTCCATCATATAAATACCAGTCTAGCACCCCTTACATGTAAAAAATTGACACGTGTCCTGCAATTCCAGCAAAAAGCAGAGATGCTTGGGTGAACAAACCTGTGGAATAATATTTTTCTCCATGGCATCTTTGAAAAGAGGTGGTGGTGGCAAGTCAAGACCGAGCATCAAGAATGGGACCCGAGACGTTTGAGTGACCATACCGTCACTTGTTGTTTCAACCTGTGAACCTGCCTCGCCATTCTGCTCATCGTCCAGTAAATGCTTCCTGTGAATTTCCTTGACAACTTCAAGTTCTCCCTGCCAAGAACAAGATTCAAATGTAACAGGTAAGCTACCGCAAGTTCTAACAATTACACAGTTGATACTAAAACTAACCTGAAAGCAATCATATATGATGCTTCTATTTTTCTTCTTTGAACTTCTTAGTTTCGCATGCAGCGTGTTCAAGAGCCATGACATAAATTCCACTGGATCAGATTGTACACCAATTTGAAACTTCTTCTCACTAGCCTTCATAACTGCTTGAAGGAACTCATGTGGACTAACTTGGCCCTTGAAGTTCCTAGCATGCCAGATCTTGCGAGTTAGTTCTCCAAACCGATGAACCAGTGGGGATTTGCTATGCTGATAATTTTCAGGTATGAGAAAGAAATTTCTCAAAGGAGTAATCCTCATCAGTGATTGTATTGTGACATTCACAAAGTCAGTCTCCTTAATGTTGTTAAGACCAACCTGCAGATTTAATCAGAAGAGTGATTAACATATGATAAAAGGCATGAATATTTAGCTCTCAAATCACAAGAGCCTAAATGATTGCAGGTTTCCATCCACAATCAAGTGAATAAAGACAATCTAAACCATTCCTTAAGTCACACGGTGGCATTCATATAGGACGACTGTGAGGTAAAGTGATGTAGAATCAGATAGTAAAAATGGAGAGCTCGAGACCAAACCATTCAAGTCCACAGTATATCTCTGGGTTTCATTAGCATTGCTATGGCTTCTTCAAACAAGTACTTTTATTTGCTATCCAAAAAATACTAAAAAACAGTTTGCTAGAATGGGTAAATATTCCCTTAACTGGAAGGATTCCACAGCACAACACAGCACAATGACAGAAAACAAGCATTTAGAGAGTTTCATAGATACATACCATTCCAGGTAAATAATTGGAGCCATCCAGAGCTCTTGACCATTGCTTGTTCTTGTCAAGAATTTTAACCTGCTCTCTTGCAAACCTGCCAAACCATACCAATCAATAAAACGCGGAACTGATTACTGGAGTCAACAAAGGCGACAATAGATAACGTCAGAAACAACGAATGATCACCTTGGATTGAGAACATGTCGAATATCTTCTAGTGATGGATCATTTATCTCATATCCATCAGGAAGACAGTAAACTTTCTCGGTCTGAAGGTTAATGAAGACATGGTGGCCTGCCTCAAGACTGTGGGTATACGCATGCGATTTCAAGCCTCTTCCTTGGTAATACTTTCCACAAACTAGGCACGCATACACATTCAAATTCGATAAGGAGATTGAGCAGAACTTCTCAAAGTCAAAATCAAGGACCTACGAAGCAGGACAAAGTACAATCAGGCATCGATAAACATGAGAGTGCAGTATGGCTTGGTTAACCATAAAATTTGCCCCCTCCACCTCCCAAAAAGAGTATATAGCATATATGAACAGAGAATAGAGCACTAGAGCATGGCGTGCTTTAATATAATTAAATCTGCACAAAGCATCATCTAATGCTGGGGATTCGTTATAAAAAAGAATTCGTGTAGGACAGGGTTAGCAATCTGTCAGGAGTTTGTAGGATGTGTAGCAATATTCACCAAAAGGGTGTGCCACACAATTACTCACAGTTTTTGTAGTTACAAGTTTAAACCTAGCCTCCTAGGGAATCAAAGGAGATAACGAAATTTACACACAAATAAAAGTACTTGTGAAGTAAGCCCTGCTGTTCACAGTTTTTTTAGCTCACAGGTTAAACCAAAACTCTTATAGAATAAAAGAGAACAACCAATTTTAGTAAAACGGGGTATTTGTGAAGTCAGCCCTGCAATATTTTGTAATGAAGAAAACATAAGAGCCTTTCAGAGGTTTGATGTGCTGGATTAGGAAGCAAGTGACCATAGTGGGGTTGCAGGGGTTGAAAACTTTTAACACATACAAATCATCAGTGTACAAAGTAGGCTACTGCATTACTGCTTGAAATGAAGAGCATCAGCTGCTAACAAGCTATACCATATGAAAAATCAAGTAGACTTCACTGTGTAGGTACTACCAAGCACCAAAAAATTAAATGCCTAAGTGCCATGCTCCAGTTCTACATCTCTACATGTTCTATATTTACCAACCTACCATGCCCAGTTTCCCACAGACCGATACAAAGTTTTTGTAGCCTACAGATTCAACCTAGGGGATCAAAGGAAATAGACACATTTAGAAATGCTAGGTACTTGTGGTGTCAGCACTAGACTACAATGTTTCACACTTATTTTCCGGAAAAACAAAGGAGGTTTGCTGTACATAAGAGGCTTTCAGAGGTTTTCTGTCATCAATGTACAAAGTAGGCTACTGCATTACTGCTTGAAATGAAGAGGATCAGCTGCTAACAAGCTATACCACAGGAAAAATCAACTAGACTTCACCGTGTAGGTACTACCAAGCACCACCAAATTAAATGCCTAAGTACCAAGCTCCAGTTTTACATCTCTAGTTCTCTACATGTTCTATATTTACCAACCAATATGCCCAGTTTCACTAATACTTAAACTACCATGAGCACGTTTGACAGATCTCAGGTGATTCTAGAGCTGTGCACAGAACCAGCAGGCTCAGACCAACCTTATCACAATCAAACCGTGGGCAACTGCAACCGAATCAACATGTAAAAATGCCACTGCCAGAGAATTTCATACCTGTCGGTTGACGGTGTCGAGGTACGGGCAGTCCCGGCGCAGCTCCACCTGCCTGGGCCGCCTCTCCGGAGCCCTCCTCTCGTCCTCCTCGTCCTCGTCTTCCTCCTCCTCCTCCTCCTCCTCGTGGGGCCGGCCGTTGGCGTGCCCCCTCGGGGCCCCGCGCTCCTCCTCCTCCTCGTCCGTGTAGTTGGCGAGCCCCAGCAGCGAGGCGCCCTCCGACTCGTCCGCCGCGCGCGGGCGCTTCTCGGCGGCGGCGGCGGCGCCCCCCTCGTCGGCGGCCGCGGGCTCCTCCTCGCGCTCGCGCTTCCGCGCCGGGGGCTGCCCCTCCTCGTCCGCGCCCATCCCCGGCCGCCGGGAGGAAGGAGAAGGCAGGGAGGGGAGAGAAGGGCGGGCGGAGGAGGAGGAAGGGAGGGAGGACGGTGGGGGAGCTACCTCTGGCGGCGGCGGGGGCAGCGAGCGGCGGCAGAGAGGTCGCGACTCGAGAGATCGAGAGAGAGGTTGGCAGCTAGGGCAGGGGAAGGGGGACAGAGATCAGGTGACACCTTGAGGCTATGCATCAGCCACTCAAACGCCATCCAACGGACAGCAGCCATCCAAAGCAGAAGCCAAGACAAACATTTTTTCAGCTCGTTTTCAATCATTAGGAAATATACGTACAAATATTGGCATTTTTGTTCGGCAGTTGTACGAACAGTCAGTTTAACTGTTTAATAAAAAAAGAACATTGTTCAGCCTGTTTGCGTTATACAAATAGCATCGTATATCTGAATTGGATGCAAGTGGTTAACATTTTCTAGTCGGTTGAGGAATCTCCAATGCCGACCCTCAAACCGCTCGCAAGCGTTCGGACCGCGCGACCCGGAGGTGTTGTGACATCCAAGGCGGACCTGTATCGCTTCACTCATTGGTCCGGACACACTTTCTTCCACAAACCGGAGACAAACTAGGAGTGTTTTACTAGCGTCCAGACAGCAGTCACGCCCGCTTTAGACCACCCTGGCCCACCCAAAACCTCTTCCCTCGCCCATGCGCGTTCCCCTGGTGCCAGCTGCCCGCATTCACGCCGTTGTAGAGCGGCCGCTCCACATTGAAGCCGGCCCAGAGCGGACACGGCCTCTCAGGGCAACTCCAACGCATGACCTCAAACGGACGTCTGTTTTCTCCGGATTTCATTCGTTTGGGGATGGCAATGGGGCGGTGTCCGCCTATTTTTCTGGATGCGCCAGCCGTGCGCCCAACACGCGGACGCATCTTGTCCGGTGGAGGCCCTATATGCATTCTTTGAACTAAAAGCGAACATAGCAAATAGTTCATAATCAAATAGTTTCACACTCGAAATAGTCTTACAAACCAATTGAAATAAAAACAATATCAAATAGTCTTATAACCCAATCGAAATTGTTTTGCATGAAAAGAAAATGAATCGATAGATCAACCGGTTGCCAATGTGAGTCCACATGTGCTCAACCAAGTCATCCAGAAGCTACATATGAGTATGCCAATCACGCAATTCATGATGAAATTGGACAGATTATTCAAAGGTTGCAAGAGGTGGGCGCTCAGACTCAACATTTTCACTCTTAAAGTCAAACCTTTGGTCATAGATGCTATCACCATGCTCATCCTCCACGATTATGTTCTGCATAATCACAAAAGCAGTCCCCGCTATCCATGGTACCTTGTGAGAAAAGCGTCGAACATCATGCGGTCGTGGTGAAGACGTAGCCGGAAAGAGCACGTTATGTTGGTGCTGGCGGGTGCGCCCTGCGGCAATGCAGCGCCTGCCGGAAGTTGTTGGGGTCGATGGGCGGCGCCGGCGGCCGTAGCTTCTTTCCCACCGGCAATAAAGAACCATGAACGTCGGCAAAAAGCTCCTCCGCGTGTGTCCGTTTGGACGCAAAGGTGGTCCAAAGTTGGGTCGGGAATGGATCAAAAGCGGACGAAAAATGGATGTTTGTCCGTTTGCTTCTATCAATGATGGAATGATACGCGAGTTTTGCGTATTCGTGAAAAAAAAAGACTCCCGGTGCAGAAAATGCAGAAGCAGCAGCGTCTTTACTTTTTAGTTGATCATTCTACTTCCTATGTTTTTAAATATAAGTCTTTTTAGAGACACCATTATGAACTACATACAGAGCAAAATGAGTGAATCTACACTCTAAAGTATGTCTATATACATCCGTAGTAGTTTGTAGTGGAATCTCTAAAAAGACTTATATTTAGGAACGGAGGAAGTAGTCAATATTTAATTCGTTCAGGTGCTATCATCAGGCCTTCTATGTATTGTAACTTGACTACAAAGTTCTCGTAATGGAAACATATAAATACAGCTCAGATTGAAATTTGCACGTCCATATGCAACAGGAAAACAGCTCACCAAACCACTGTTGTCTGTCATCACACACTCGTTCTCCTTCAGAAAGGTTGGTTCTTAATTGGTCTTAACAATAATAGCACCTCCTGTCACCGTTAATAGCCAGAAAAGACCTGCATTTTGATTGCTCCCACACATCAGATTCTTGATGTTTCTCCAAAAAGGACTTCCCTAAAGTCCAGGCTACAAAATAGGGAGGCTGGGGCCAGCTTAAATTTATCGATGCCTGTGCCATTAAGCAAGTTTCGAAGCTCAATCCGTATTTCCAGCACTCACTAACAGCTGCATGATTGTTGCATACACTTGAGTAACCCATTGCATTCTTCTACCAACATTTTTTTCCCTTCTGTTTGAGATCAAGAGCAGGGTTCGAAATCCGGCCAGTAGAGTATGCTATTTTGTGGTATTATGCTCTTTTCAATCTCTTTGTGATCTTGTATGTTGTTTGAAGTTGAAAACTCTAGAGAGTTTCAACGAAATTGCAACAGGGCACGCCACAAATACAACAAAATTGAGTGACTTTGACAGTACCGTGTGGTTGCAGTCAGGCAACTAGTCGAGTGGCTAGAGAGTGGAGACTCCCAGCACAGTCTGGCCACAAAATTGTATGAACCAGACTTGATTCAGTTCCCTGAAGGACGGGTACTTTGAGCGTAGACTCCATGAGTCTAGGTATTCTGGCCAGACTACCTAATAAATACTGTAATAAAACTCAGCCTCTAGCATACTCTAGTGTGCATGCTTTGCTTCCCCGGCTAGACAGCTCATTCTTTCGGAATGTCTCGCACAACCAATCTCTTGCTCATTCTCATCAGCCTTAGCATATTTCCATTCTTCACAAATGGTGCACTACAACACCAGCAGGAGCATGCCCATGGTGGCGGCTGCATACCCGCTGAGAGGGCCGCCTTGCTCTCCTTCAAAAATGGCATTACAAGCGACAAAGCCAATCGCCTCGCCTCGTGGCACAGACAGGACTGCTGTCGGTGGAGAGGCGTCGGTTGCAGCAACCGAACAGAGTTAAAAAGATTGTTTTGCCGTGGTGATTACCTCCGGCCTCTTCTCTATTTATATTCACGTACATGGTACAGGATAGATACAGATAGTTAGGATTACAACGTGTGCTGGGATTAGATAAGAATGACCCGCACAACAAACTCAATCTAATCCTAACTATACAACTTGACGTACACGTTTAACATTCTCCCGCAATCTCACCCGGTAGTGAGGTTGAGATTGGTGCGCAGGCGCTCGAGCATAGTCTTGGTGAGAGGTTTGGTGAATGCATCAGCTACTTGATCAGCCGAGGCGACGAACCGTACTTCAAGTGCTCCCATGGCCACCTTCTCTCTTACGAAGTGAAAATCAATCTTGATGTGCTTAGTACGAGCATGGAACACCGGATTAGCAGTCAGATACGTGGCACCGAGGTTGTCACACCATAAGACGGGTGCTCGAGGTTGTGAGACGTGCAGTTCTTTCAACAAGGACTGTATCCAGGTAGCTTCAGCTGTACCATTTGCGAGAGCCTTGTACTCAGCTTCAGTCGATGAACGTGAAACAGTTGGCTGTTTCCTTGCACTCCATGAGACAAGGTTGGGCCCGAAGAAGAGCGCAAAACCTCCGGTTGATCTCCGGTCGTCGCTGCACCCTACCCAATCGGCGTCAGTAAACACGCTAATGAGCGTTGATGAGGAGCGTCGAATGGTCAGGCCGGTGGTGACTGTTCCCTTTACAAAACGCAGGATCCGCTTTACAGCTTCCCAGTGCACATCTGTGGGCCGCGACAGGTACTGACAGACCTTGTTCACCGCAAAGGAAAGATCTGGTCGAGTCAGAGTTAAGTATTGAAGTGCGCCAACTGTACTGCGGTACCTGAACGCCTCTTCCTCATTCAGACTATGACCCAACTCACGAGACAGCTTCTGATGTGTGCACATAAGAGTAGAAACTGGTTTGCAATTCGCCATATTTGTGCGCTGCAGCAAATCTAGAGCATACTTCTGCTGTGTGAGATTTATTCCCCCTGGATTGCGAACCACTTCAACTCCAAGAAAATAATTCAGAGTACCGAGATCCTTAACAGGAAAAGTGGCAGAGAGCTGCCGAAGAAGAGAATCCATAGCCTGGGAGGACGAGCTGACAATGACAATGTCATCCACGTATACCAGCATATAAATAGTCACACCATCATGCATAAAAATGAAGAGGGAAGTATCAGCGGCAGAGGGAACAAAGCCAAGTTGTTGCAGTCGATCACTGCGACGAGCATACCATGCTCGCGGGGATTGCTTTAAACCATACATGGACTTGTGGAGCTTGCAGACATGGTGTGGCCGAGATGGATCCTGAAAACCAGGAGGTTGCTGCATGTAGGCGTCCTCTTTGAGAATCCCGTGAAGGAATGCATTGCTTATGTCAACCTGACGAAGATGCCAGCCTCTGGAGATGGCAAGAGAGAGCACAAGACGAACCGTAGCAGGCTTAACAACAGGGGAGAAAGTCTTAGAATAGTCAATACCATGCTGCTGTGTGAATCCACGAGCGACGAGCCGAGCCTTGAATTTATCCAGCGAGCCATCCGACTTGTGCTTGACTTTAAAAACCCACTTACAGCTGATGATGTTCTGCCCTGGCTGCCGAGGAACGAGAGTCCAGGTGTGATTCTGCTGGAGAGCATCGAACTCAGCATCCATTGCCTGACGCCAATGAGAGTCGGCGAGGGCATCACGATATGTGCGCGGCTCAGCATGAAAGGCGCGACGCCGAGGATCATATCTCACGGTGCCGTCGGACGGGACCAGTGTCTTGACAATGTTGTCACGGAGCCGGGTCTTCATCGGATGTGTCGTAGCATCAGGAACAGCTGCAACCGGAGACGACGCGGCTGGAGACGGCGTCGCTGCCGGAGCGTCCAAGTCCAGCGGACGGGTAGGCAAGCTCGCGTGGGGACTCGGCGGAGACGAGCACGCAGGAGAGCTCGCTCCAGGCGAGCGTGCGGAGGGGTCCCTCACAGAGGAGGCGAGCGGACCGTCGCGGGAGCCTTGCCCAGGCGTGGACGCGGCCGGGGATGCAGGTGACGAAGATGCCGGGCTACCGGGGCCAGGCAAGGGAGGCTCATCTGCATGGCGAGGCGCGGACGTGCATGGCGACGTTGGTGTTGAGGAGCTGTTGGGTGGCGTCCGATCTGCACAGGTCTCATAGCTGCTCGAGGCAGGGTTAGCCAACAGGGAAAGATCATATTTTCTCATGCGATCATCAACAACAGCAGGCTCAGAAACAGGAAACAGTAAAGATGATGGCGTCGGTAAAAGTGGAGCCGAACTGGATGTAGCAAAAGGATATATGTTCTCACCGAACACAACATCACGTGAGATGTAGATGCGCCCACTCGACCGATCCAAACATTTATAGCCTTTGTGCATTGAGCTATAGCCAAGGAAAACACACTGCCTAGATCGGAACTCAAGTTTTCTATTGTTATAAGGGCGCAAATTAGGCCAACAGGCACATCCAAATGCGCGAAGAAAAGTATAGTCTGGGCGCTCATTTAAAAGACAGCTGATGGGTGTAGCATTTTGGAGAACTCGAGTAGGCATGCGATTAATAAGGTAACACACGGTGAGAAATGCTTCGTCCCAAAAGCGCACAGGAAGTGAGGAGTGGGCGAGCAAGGCAATGCCCGTCTCGACAATGTGCCGATGCTTGCGTTCGGCAATCCCATTTTGTTGGGACGTGTGTGGGCAAGAGACACGATGGTGTATACCCTCACGCTGAAAATACCGAGATAAGCGGTGGTATTCACCACCCCAGTCGGATTGTACAGCTCGAATTTTGGTGTTAAGCATACGCTCGACATGTTTCTGGAAATTGTAGAATGCTTGTTCTACATCAGATTTGCGCTTGAGCAAAAAAATCCAGGTGAACCGGCTGAAATCATCTAAAAAACTCACATAATACTTAAACCCGCCGACAGAGGTAATGGCAGGCCCCCATACATCGGAATGAATAAGTTCAAGAGGAGTATGAGTTACATGAGTTGAATCTCGAAAAGGTAATTGATGAACTTTCGCACGTTGACATGCGTCACAAACACTAGACTCGGAAGGTGCACAAGCAAATTTATTTGATCTAAGAACAGACTCAACGACGTCTTTGGACGGATGACCTAATCTTCGATGCCAATGTTCGATGGAGAGCTTGACACCAGAGAGAGCACGATGACTGGACACAAAGGAAGTGGACTTGAGGCTTGGCACCGGGTAGAGACCTCCACGGCATCTACCTTGCAGAAGAACCCTCTTCGTTGCTCGGTCCTTCAAATAAAAAAATTTAGGATGGAATTCGGCAAAGGCATCATTATCAGAAACAAGCTTGTTTACGGAAAGAAGGTGTTTGCTAACATGTGGGACGTGCAAAACATTACGTAAGTATAGAGGTCTAGATGAGCCAGCAATAGTTGAATGACCAACATGAGAAATATGCAGACCTGCACCGTTGGCGACGTGAACCTGGTCCTTGCCGCCGTAACGCTCCTGGAACGAGAGACGATCGAGGTCGCTCGTCAGATGGTCCGTCGCACCGGTGTCCGCATACCAGTGAGGATCGACGGAGTATGAGCCAGTGTTGGCCGAGTTGCCGGAACGCTCCCTATTGTCCTCCGACTGGAAGGCATGGTTGAAGCGATTGCGGCAGTGAAGGGCGTCATGGCCAAACTTGCTGCACACCTGACACTTCAAGTTGGAGCGGCCGTTGCCGTGGCCACGCCCGCCGCGGCCACGCCCATGTCCACCGCCTTGTCCGCCATGTCCGCCGCCTTGTCCGCCATGTCCACCGCGTGCACCATTGCCGCCGCGGTCATTGCCACGAGCAGCAGCGTTGGCGGAAGGATGGATTTCACCTGACGAGTTCTGTTGCTCTAGGCGAAGTTCAGCGCTAAGGAGGTACGCATAGAAACTGTTGAGACTTACTGGATCATCCCGCGCCGTGATCGACGCGATGAGGGGCTCGAACTCGGAGCCCAGCCCGGCGAGCATGTAGCCGAGCACTTCATCGTCAGTGAGGGGCTTGCCGATGGAAGCCATTGCATCAGCGAACCCCTTCATCTTGCGGTAGTAGTCGGAGGCAGAGAGGTCCTTCTTCTTCAGGTTGGAAAGCTGATACCTGAGCTGCATGATGCGGGCGCGATTTTGCGAAGCGAACATGTCGTGCAGTGCAGTCCAAACGGCGGCGGAGGTCGTCAGCTGGGTCATCTGGCCGAGGATGTCCTCGGTCATGGACCCGAGGAGGGCGATCATGACAAGATGGTCCTGCTGGTACCAGCGAAGAAACTCTGGATTGGCCACATCGACGGCTGCATCACCAGTTCCTTCCTTGATGGTGTGCGGCGGGGCTGCGTTGGTGCCGGCAACATAGCCGAACAGGCCGTTTGCAGCAAGGGCGGGGACGGCTTGGGTCTTCCATAGCAGGAAGTTCTCGCGCGTAAGGCGCAGAGTGATCAGGCTACCGAGCGAGGTGACTGAGATCGGAGCGGAAGTGGAGGAGCCGACAGACAGGGTGCCGGCGTTGAGGGTGGTGAGGGCGCCAGCGGTGCCAGAGGGGGAAGCAGGGGCGGTGCCCGTCATGGTGGAAGAAGGGAGATTGGATCTTTGGCTCTGTATACCAAGTTAAAAAGATTGTTTTGCCGTGGTGATTACCTCCGGCCTCTTCTCTATTTATATTCACGTACATGGTACAGGATAGATACAGGTAGTTAGGATTACAACGTGTGCTGGGATTAGATAAGAATGACCCGCACAACAAACTCAATCTAATCCTAACTATACAACTTGACGTACACGTTTAACAAACAGGACATGTCATCAAGCTTCACCTTCGGAATCCAAATGCGACGTTCGACCCCAGCGGTGTCTATTATGCATATGAAGATGTCAATGCTTTGTTCGGAGAGATAAGCCCCTCTCTGCTTTTCTTGAAGCATCTAGAGCACCTGGACCTTAGCATGAACTGTTTACTAGGGCCAGATGGAAAAATTCCTCATTTGTTGGGCTCCATTGGGAACTTGAGATATCTTAACCTCTATGGCATACCATTTACTGGTAGAGTGCCTTCTCAGCTTGGTAACCTGTCAAAGTTGCAGTATCTTGAACTTGCCAACATGGGTGGGCATGTACTCAACAGACATCACCTGGTTAACAAAGCTAACTTTTCTTAAGTTCCTTAGCATGTCTGGAGTAGAGCTCTCAGGGATAGCTGACTGGCCTCATACCTTGAATATGATTCCATCTCTGAGGGTCATTGATCTGTCTCTCTGTCTTCTTAATAGTGCAAACCAATCTCTTCTGCACCTTAATTTCACAAAACTTGAGAAGCTTAACCCTGTCCTCAAATGATTTTAAACACTCACTCACATCTGGTTGGTTTTGGAAAGCAACAAGCCTGAAGTACCTCAATCTTCGGCAAAACTCACTATTCGGCCAGTTCCCTGACACACTAGGAAACATGACGTACCTTCAAGTCCTTGATATTTCAGGGAATGAGATCACAGACATGATGATGACAGGATACTACAAGAATTTTTGTAGTTTGGAAATCCTTTACATCTCTGGTAATGACATAAATGGAGACATAGCAGTGCTGATGGAGAGTTTGCCGCAATGCACATGGAAAAAATTGCAGGAGCTGGATTTAGGTGGCAACCATTTCACTGCAACTCTACCAAACTTTAGCAGTGACTTCACCGGGTTAAGCATACTAAGCCTAGATGGAAACAACCTTTTTGGACCTATACCACCACAACTTGGGAACTTGACATGTCTGATTTCTTTGGACCTCTCTAGCAATCACCTCGATGGAGGTATACCAACTTAACTAGGTGCCCTTACCACTTTAACCTCTTTGGACATAAGCATTAATGATCTCACCGGGAGTATACCAGCCGAGCTTGGGAATTTGAGGTATTTGACCACTCTTGACCTCTGGACCAACGAAATTGCTGGACCTGTACCACCACAGCTTGGGAATTTGACATGTCTAACCTACCTTAGGCTCGGCCACAATCACCTCACCGGAAGTATACCAGCGGAGCTTGGGAAATTGATGTATTTGACTCACCTTGACCTCTCATATAACAGGATCATTGTTCCTATACCAGCAGAGCTCATGCATTCAACTAGCCTAACCTACCTAGACTTGTCCAGCAATTTTCTCAATGGAGGTGTACCCACTGAAATAAGCTCTCTTAGTAATCTGATTTCTCTGTTTCTAAGTGACAATAGCTTTACTGGTGTGATCACTGAAGAACACTTTGCAAATCTACCAAGTTTGAAGTTCATAGACTTGTCTTCCAATAATTTGAAGATTGTACTGAATTCAGATTGGCGTCCTCCCTTTGGCCGCTGAAGCTGGTAGTGCATCCTTGTCTATGGTGTGGACAGAGGGAGAAAGGAGGCAATTAACTACAGTCTGAATGTAAAATAGAATCGTCTGAATTAAAATAGAATCTGATAAAACAAAACAAAGGAGGTCATTAACTAGAGAATTAGGCTGGACTAGATATACATATTATACTGTATTTTCCCACTGAAAAACACCCAGCGGGGAGGCTGATGCAGCACTATCACGAATTGTTCCAGCTCTTCCTGAATCGATATGGTTTGTCGATGTTGGGATCCTCGAAGGTGATTAGCAACTGAATCGTGGTAATCATCGACACTTCTCTCCCACAGCCAACTCCCTTTGATCTGGCCCATCATTTTATATTGCTCCTCTTCCTGTTTGTTTGGATAAAGTTAGTCTTTCATATCTTTTTTACCTGTTTGATATGTCCTTGTACTAATTTTGATCAGTGTGCTATTAGATTTCTACAGCTAGAACAAAGTGTATGTGTATTCTGAATCCGGGTGCGTTGACGTTCTGTTGCTTGAAGTGATGTTTTCTTGGTGACGATGTAGGATGGAAGTACACTTTACTTCAAAGGATTGCACACATATGAAGCGGTTATTGATGAAGTCATGGAAACGGGACTTGCCAATGCTACACAGTCATGAAATCTTTGTCTGTTTCACTCTTCTTCCATACATGATATACAAGGTTCTTGGGATGCTCGGTACTGTTGCCAGGAGGTACGAAATGGTTTGATCTGTCAAGCATGGATGTAAGTTCACTTATATGATTCCCCAATTGTTAGGTCTATAGTATCACTAGCTGAATCTTCTGTTCGTGTTCAGTGCTGAAGCACGAAATACAAGGGGGTGCATGAGGAGGCGAGAGCTGACGGCAACCATTGGAGGAGGTCCGGTCGGTCGAAGAGTAAGGCGTGGGCAACTCCGGAGAGATTTGGCTTGAGAAAATGTCGATGCTGCTGCAATGAGAAGACCCTTTCTGTGAGCCCTATCCCTCTCATTTAGCGTCTCGATTTTGGGTTCTTCTTCTCCCTGTTTCTCTGTTCATTTGTGGTGATGGATAGAAAGCATCCATACTTCCATAGGCAGAAGCTTGCACTTACCAAATAGGTAATATTTCCAGTTCTGATTACCTATTTCTTAGAACAATGCATCTATTATGTCATCAGTGTGCTGATAGAACCGAGTCAGTTGAAATATTGCAGTATAGCTTGTTGGAGTAAAACATGTACTTTCGATTTTATTTATCAAAAATCCTGGTTCATTGCATGGTTTTGTTATCATAACTCTGTTTCATCAAGTTTTATTCTAAAAGTGATATGAGATTTTAGCCAAGCTGTTTTTAAATTTGTGAGCAGGCATGTAATTCAGGCAATAGCTAAGCTCCCAGCCTCCTTAGACTGGCATGGGCACATCAATAAGGGCATGGAGCCCGTCAAAGAGGAGGTCAGAGCGGCGTTGGACCTGGATCAACTCATCTAAATCAAGCGGCCGGCGCCGGCTGGGAGTCGCCAACGCTCCACCTGGACGGCGTCGGCTGGGAGCTGCGACAGCTCCACATGCAATGGCTGGCCGGGGACCAGACCTTGACAGGAACGTGTTGTCCTTTGAGCCAGTGCAGAGCGACAAGTTCGTAGCATCGTCATAGTTTTTTGCACAAAGATAGACCCTGTAGTAATGATCAGGTGAAACACATCGATATGGCACTGGTACTGAACTGAAGCAACGATTTGTTCAACAAAATATGATCCAAATAGAAAATGAGTGCGCATATTAGTTTCTATAACAAAGAATCATCGCCGGTTTTGTGCCATTCATGTGTTTTTTTCCCTATATATAGGATTGCTCTTTCGTTTTGGTTTGTCAAGATTTGAAATGGTTGTGGTGGTTAATATCTCTATAGGTGTTCTTTGACCACGAGAATGGCAACCAGGAGCTCAAGAGGGACGTCAAGGACCTCTACATCAACATTACAATGTAAGTCGCCTTCTGCTATATCCAGATCCTCCTGATCTATTGTGCATGTCGGATCTATTTGGTATCAGTGTACGAGATAATGATACAATTGTTATGTGTAATTGACTTCAACGCTGGCCTCTGTTTGGATCTCATCCAATTTTTTGGTTCACCCCAGCCCCAATAGCATCCCCTGCTTTCTTAGCCAATTTTTTGTGAGCGGCTGGCAGCGGAATCCTCCGCCAATTATATGGCGCGCCAATATTGACATGGCGAGCACATGAATAATCCAAACGGACCCAGCATCGAGCTCCGCCACTACATACTAGTATAGAATTTATCAAAAGAATGTATCGATAAGTTTAATTTTGCAACAACTCTAAAATAAAACGGTTTAATTTATAAACTGCCAGTTCGAGTGAGCACATAACCATCATTAGTCTGTTGGCTCCATTTTATCAATTTTAAGTCTTGAATTTGCACGCACAGTTAAACCTTGAAGGCAAAAATCATACTTCGAATTGAAAATGGAAACCATACTTTAAATTGGAAAGATGCGAAGTCGGTGGAGTTCATGCCTCTATGGCTCGGCCTGCCCCGTGCACACATTACTAGCCCCCGCCTCGCCGGCACACTCCTCCCCCCTATGCCTACCTGGTGCGGTGCGTCACCGGCTCCTGCCTCGTTGGACGCTAGGGTTCACCATCACGGTGTGGTCGGTTGGAGACTTCAAGTCATCAAGACCATCCTCTAGCGTACAAGAAAACTTCCCGCAAAAAAAAGAGATAATTTCATTTAAGCATACAAGGAAATTTTTCTTGAAGAAAGCGTACACCAAGATCGTAGGAAGGAAGCTAGCTATCAGATCGTGCAGTCGTACTTTTTGGGCTTAGGCCTTAGAACGTGGGCTGCGGCCTGCCATATTTTCTTGCCCATATAGTGAAGTACAGGGTGGTCCATGGAACGTGCGCTACGCCACTGTGCATCTCTGGTCCATCTCTTCATCATGTGCTTCACCGGTATTTCTGAAACTCGGGGATCAAGCATTACCTGCAACCGTAGAAGAAACAATTTTGTTAATAATTCACTTTTTTTTTCTGAAAGTCTTGGCCAACGAACTGAGTATAGTGACCTGTAATTGAAACGAAAATGCTATGTTTATCACTACTCACCTTCAACGCGTGGAAACATAGTATGCCCGAATGAGGGTAGAAGCCACACTCGCATAGGAACTGCCCCATATCCTCAGAAACGTCCACGGAAAACGCAACCTTGCACCATGATTGCCTTGTCGAAGCTTCCACGCAACTAACCAAGTATTTTCTCTTGTCAACCACTTCTTCCGTCACATATGATCCCGCTTTATACAAGGACTCACCGAACTTCTCGAACGTGGTCCTTGTGTAAATCTTCCCTGTGTGACGTTCTATTGGCCAGTTCCCTTTTAGCACTGCGCCGGCCTATACAGCAAGTGTCAGTTGGAAAAAAAAGTTGCATAGAGCATATAACTATTAAAAAAATTGTCATGGAAAAATGCGGAAAAAGTAAACTCACCATTGCTGTACGCTTTTCTTGGTAGCTCTTCTCTGAATCGTTATCAAACAATATCTTCTCGAACTGTTTAAGAAACATATGCTTTGGGCATCCGGGAGGCACATAGCATTTAAGCAAATGGTCCGCACTTTCACTGCGTTGTGTGCTTGTCATTTTTGCACAAAAAAACCCCCATGAAGTAAAGCCATGATCATCCTAGCATTTGTGTTATGTCCCCAGTTTGTTACCATGCTCCGTGCTATTGTTTTCTTGTTATTTCTATGAGTTTGTGCTGGACTTAACCATATGCATCTTTATGCATGCAGTGTTGCTTGGTGCCTTGAACGACCGTCTGCTGCTTGTGAATCCAACAGTTACAAATCCAAGACAGAAAAAGGGTGTGGAAATAAGAAGCTGTCTAGTTGGTCTTCTTGAACCTCTTCTTATCGGGTTTGCTACCATGCAGCAACACTTTAAGGAAAAAATTGATCTTTCAGAAGTGCTATACCAAATAACATCAAGGTATTTTTTTTTTTTGCTTGATTGCTGTGGTCATTTTTCAGTATACAAGTGAGTTACTTCTGTTGTAGCATTTAGCACTCATGCACTGTCATTTGGTTGTTCACTCATGTTTTATGTTGCGTAATAAACTTTAAACCAGAGTATTTTTTTCATAGTTTATGTATTTGACTGGATGTCCATGATTTACACATTTATGTTCTTATTCACTGCAGGTTTGATAGTCTGCGTGTTACTCCGAAGTCCCTGGATATATTATCTAAATGACCCCCTGTCTGTGGAGACCTTGTTGTATCATTATCTCAAGCAGGACCTCAGTTTACACAAGTGAGATTAACCTCCGCCCTCTTTAGTTTCCTTCATTCTTCTTCCGTTGATCTAATACTTCATTGCAACTTGTGGTAGATCATGCGCTGCAATTACGCAATCAAAGCTCTCCGGTTCTTTGCTGCTTTATTGATTTTGAAAGATGACACTAGTAGAAAACAGAGGCTTTGGTTCGGCCAGAAAAGAGCATTAATCCCGGTTGCATTATGAACCGGGACTAATGTGAGCATTAGTCCCGGTTCGAGCGGCTAGGGCACCGTACAGGCATTACTCCCGGTTCAAATGGGACCTTTAGTCCCGGTTAGTGCCACGAACCGAGACTAAAGGGTGCGATGCCCATTAGTACCAGTTCGTGGCACGAACTGGTACTAATGGGGTAACATTTAGTACCGGCTCGTGGCACGAACTGGTACTAATGGTGCAATTTTTAAATCCTACCCCCCCCCCCCCCCCCGTGTATTGCCTTTTCAGTTTGTAAAAAGCAAAAGAAAATGATAAAAACTTCAAAAGTTAAAATCCTTCGAGATGTAGTTATGTTACTACATCTACTAGTTAGGAAAATTTAAAAACTTAATTTTGGACATGTTTTGCAAAAAGTGTAGGAAAAATGTAAAACAGCTATAACTTTTGCATACGATGTCAGAAAAAACGTATAATATATCAAAATGTTCGGCACGAAAATCCGCATCCGATTTTGACTGCCTATGGCCTGTTTGCAAATTTTTAGAATCCTGAAATTCCAAAAGGAAAAAAAGTTATGCTCAAATTTCATTTTTTTAATTTTCGTTAAATCTGGTCAAACTATGATCAAACTACTTATTCAAGAAGTATTAGTGTTACTAAATAATTATTTCAGGTTTTTTGAATTTTGGTCAAATCTGCTCAAATTGTGGTCAAACAATGGTCAAACTACTTATTCAAGAAATATTAGTGTCACTAAATAATTATTGTTTTTTAGAACAATAGTTTCAAACTCAAACACTGAAATTTGTGATTTCATGCTCAAGCTAAACTCCTGAGGGTTAATAGGATTGACATCTTACTATTGTCAGGAAAACAACAAGTGCAGACTTGGAAACGAGGGAGAATAGAACCCGGAAGTTAAGCGTGCTCAGTCTGGGGGAGTGGGAGGATGGGTGACTGTTCAGGAAGTTAGATGATTTGGAATGATGAGGGGTGATTAGAGATTAAATTGAGCAGTGATGAGGGGTGATTAGAGATTAGAGGTTAAAATAATTCAAAATTTTGAAAATCAAGAAAAAAATCAAAAAAAATCCTTTAATACCATTTGGTGTTACCAACCAGGACTAAAGGTAGACCTCCAGGCAGCAGCCACGTGGAGGGCCTTTAGTCCCGGTTCGTATAAGAACCGGGACTAAAGGGGAGGGGGACCTTTAGTAACATCCCTTTAGTTCCGGGACTAAAGGCCCTCTAGAACCGGGATAAAATGGAGTAACATGCAGATTTCCAGAACCGGGATAAAATGCCCTTTTTCTACTAGTGTGAGTTTCTGTGTTCCAGAGATTATCCTCAGTGCCCTCCCACTTCTCATCTGTTCCAGCGTTTCAGAGAGTTGGGCTACGCATGCATTAAGTACGGTGAGCTATCATCTCTAACTCGATATACAAAAAAGATATCCTCTCCATTCATATGATTAAATCGCACATACTGTTTCATTGTTTTTCCTGTATCACACACCAACCAAATGCAAATGTATTTTGGACTCTAGAAACTCTAGAATATTGAACTTTCAGAATAGGTGTGAACCTCCCTGAAAATGTTGGCCGCTTAGACAGTACACATGATCTTGAATATGGAACTTCAAAGATTTCCCTGGCTTGGCTTCATATTCCACATTGCTACTTCAGACAAAATCAGTTAATTTTGCTTGAGAAGTTCTGATTAGTAGGACTTTTGTAGTCAAAGCAAAGTGATCTTTTGTGTTTGAATAATGCTTTATATATTTTTACGGGAGAGAGTATTTTACGTAGTAATCACATGTTGTGTATGCCATCTGCTAATTAACATAACCTTAACGATTGCCTTCTTGGGCGCGCCAGGAGAGGCGGGCGCGCCCTGCTGGGTTGTGCCCACCAAGTACCCCTCTCTGGTAGGTCTTGGCTCCAAAAATTCTTATTTATTATATAAAAATTCCTCGCAAAGTTTCGTTCCATTCCGAGAACTTTTATTTCTGCACAAAAACAACACCATGATAGTTCTGCTGAAAACAGCGTCAGTCCGGTATTAGTTTCATTCAAATCATGCAAATTACAGTCCAAAACAAGAGGTAAAGTGTGAGGGAAGTTAGATATGTTGGAGACGTATGAGCATCCAGGTTCCGCTATTGGTTATTGACCGAAGATGTGTCTCGGTCATGTCTACATAGTTCTCGAACCCGTAGGGTCCGCACGCTTAACGTTTGATGACGATTTGTATTATGAGTTATGTGATTTGATGACCGAAGTTTGTTCGGAGTCCTGAATGAGATCATGGACATGACGAGGAGTCTCAAAATGGTCGAGAGGTAAAGATTGATATATTGGAAGGTTATATTCGGACACCGGAATGGTTCCGAAGTGATTCGGGTATTTTTCAGAGTACCGGGAGGTTACCGGAACCCCCCGGGGAAGTAGTGGGCCTTATTGGGCCATAGGGAAGAAGAGGAGGCAGGCCAAGGGGAGGTGGCGCGTGACCCCCCCCCCCCACCACCACATAGAGTCTGAATTGGACTAGGGGAGGGGGCGGCGCGCCCCTTGCCTTTTCCTACTCCCTCTCTCTTTCCCTCTTTCCTACTCCGGAAAGGAAAGGGAATCCTACTAGGACTTGGGAGTCCTAGTAGGACTCCCCACCATGGCGCGCCCCTAGGCTGGCGGCCTCCTCCCCCCTCCTTTATATACAGGGGCAGGGGGCACCACAAAGCACAACAGACAATCTCTTAGCCATGCGCAGTGCCCCCCTCCACAGTTTAACACCTCGGTCATATCGTCGTAGTGCTTAGGTGAAGCCCTGCGCCGGTAACTTCAACATCACCGTCACCACGTCGTCGTGCTGGCGGAACTCTCCCTCGACCCTCTACTGGATCAAGAGTTCGAGGGACGTCATCGTGCTGAACGAGTGCTGAACACGGAGGTGCCGTACGTTCGGTACTTGGATCGGTTGGATCGTGAAGACGTTCGACTACATCAACCGCGTTACAAAACGCTTCCGCTTTCGGTCTACGAGGATGCGTGGACACATTCTTCCGTCTCGTTTCTATGCATCTCCTAGATAGATCTTGCGTGATCGTAGGAATTTTTTTGAATTACTACGTTTCCCAACAATAAGAGACCCTGGAAGCTTCGAGATGGGATGAGAAGATGTAGCAGTAGCCCACAAGGCACCAGGCGCGCCCTGGTAGCTTGTGGGGCCCATGTAGCTCCGTTTGACCTAACTCCGCCTCTGTAAATTCTCTAAAATCGGGAAACCAACAAAGGAGTCTACGAAATACTTTTTTCGCCGCCACAAGCCTTTGTTCTTGAGAGATCCCATCTGGGACCTTTTCCGGTACTCCGCCTGAGGGAGAATCAATCAAGGAGGCGCTCTACATCAGCCTTGTTGTCCTTCCGATGATGCGTGAGTAGTTTACCATAGATCTACGGGTCCATAGTTAGTAGCTATATGTCTTGTTCTCTCCTTTTGATCTTCAATACAATGTTCTCCTTGATGTAGTCACTCTTTTTGCGGTGTGTTTGTTGAGATCCAATGAATTGTGAGTTTATGATCAGATCTATCCATGAATCTTATTTAAGTTTTCTCTGAACTCTTTTATGCATGATTATTGTCGCTTCATATTTCTTTTCCAATCTATTGGTTTGGATTGGCCAACTAAATTTATTTATCTTGGAATGGGAAGATGTGCTTTCTAATGGGTTCGATCTTGCGGTGCTCAATCCCAGTGAAAAAAGGGACATGACACATATGTATCGTTGCGATTAAGGGTAAAAAGATGGGGTTTATTCATACATATGTTTATCTTGACTACATCATGTCATCTTGCTTAAGGCGTTACCCATTTCTTTATGAACTTAATACTCTAGACGCGTGCTGGATATCGGTCGATGTGTGCAGTAATTGTAGTAGATGCAGAATCATTTCAGTCAACTTGTCTTGGACGTGAAGCCTATATACATGATCATTGCCTTGGAGGTCGTCATAATTATTTGTTTTTTTCTATCAGTTGCCCAACAATAATTTGTCTACCAACCGTATGCTATTCAAGAGAGAAGCCTCTAGTGAAAACTAGGGCCCCCGGGTCTATCTTTTATCATATATAAAAATTCTAAAAATACCTTCCAGCATTTTTACTTTATTTATTTTATTTTTTATTTTTGTCCGATCTATCTATCAAATACCATACAATTTAATCTTACTCGTAACCGTCAAGTGATTGACAACCCCTTGTTCGTATTGGGTTGCAAGGTTTTGTTATTTGTGTGCAGGTGCTGCTAACGAGGTGTTGCTTGGTTCTCCTACTGGATTGATAATCTTGGTTCTTAACTGAGGGAAATACTTATCTCTACTGTACCGCATCACCCTCTCCTCTTCGGGAAAATCCCAATGTAGTTCACAAGTGGCACACATCAGGTGCAATAACTAGTGTATTATAGGGTCATGGAAGTTAACTTATTACATCAACCATGTGTAGTCCTTTACCTGTTTCCCTACATTTCTAACTCTTAAAAAAATCATGTGTAAGAAAGTAATTTAAACCTTTCCATATATGTCTTTATTAAAACACTTCCCTATACGCTTGCTCTAATTAACTTTAACTTAGGACAGAACTGGAGTTTCAACAAATTTGGAATGGAGAGAATACTACGCATACAAGTAGAAGCATGGATATATTGTTTTTCTTCTCTTTTTCCAGCTGGAAAAGCATATTGATCTATCATATAGTAGTACAAATCAATTTTGAATCATTCAAGACCCAGAAAGGGAGACACAGACTCAATTTATGCAGCTCGTCTGAGAATGAATACAATACTCTTAACTGCAAGGCGTGAGCAGTTAGCTATCTTGTAAATCAACGATCAACAATTAATACCAGCGCCACCCATGTTGACTTAGTTAACACCTGAAGCCCAACAAACAACGAAGGCTTTGCAGAATAATTGATTGAGCCGGCAACCACTATCGATCGGAGGCTAGACTATCGATATCTCTTGGCTAGACTGTCTATATCTCTGGTGAAAAGTCCTTATCATGAGCAACAAGCCAAAGAGCACTACAGGTAGTCACTAAAAGTAATTAGTTCCCAATAATAGCATCTAACCTTGGTAATTGCATACCAAATGCAAGACTGAACAAATTAGGAGTGCAGTTCGAGGTGGACTGTAAACGAAGAATATTATTTGGAAAGCTTCCAAAAGCTACAAAGTTTTCTTTGGCAAACAGCTACAGAGTACTAGTTGAGAGCAGCAGCAGCAACTAAAGACGTACGGGCTTAAATTTTCAGAATCAAAGAAGATGACAAAGAGGATAATAAATAAGGAAAAGATGGAGAAAAAGGAGAAATAAAATTCATGACAGTGAGCAATCGAACAACCCATTGGCTCTTCCGGGGCGCATACTAGGCACACAACCTTGCCGTGTTGAGCAATCAAACAATCCCATCACGTTGAATTTCAAGGAATTGGTATGTGTGGCCCAAAATGCATAACGAACAACTACCATCTGTGGCTAAATTGTCTAATGTGAAGAGTCTTAAATTCACGCGATACACCCGAGATGACGTATAATACATAAACACAATGTCTATTCCTCTCTATCTGATAAAGGGTCTTTTTATTGAAACGGATATAAAACATGATGATCAACACCCAACCCTTGAATAGCTAAAATACACACAACTAATAAAACTAATAATGTGACATAGTAGTACAAATATACGAGCCTATACATGTACGTGTCCATTTAGTTTGTGTGTGTTTGTGTGTTCGTGCAGGACTACAATTAGACACTGGCTAGGCTAGCTTGTGTGACCCTGTAGATATTGTACTGTGGGTTTGTGAAGTAATACAAATCAAAACAAAATCGATACGATCATACGTGCCTGTGGCAATACGCTGACTTCCGTGTCCATATGTCCTGTGTGTTGCTGGAATTGATCAAGCGAGAGATCGATCAGGTTTGCTAGCTAGCTTATGTTAGTAGCTAAGCAGTATAGGACCTATTAGAGTCAGTCAGGTTTGCCTTCTCACGGCATGGTCCATCTGGAAACATCAGAATACCCGCATCTTTGACGATGACCGGCCCTCCACCTCCATCCTGCTACGAACCATCGAAGACGAATCTTGCTCATGGGCGAAGGCCGGGGCAAAAGGCCTTGACAGTCTGTTTCCGAGATATTCCTGTAGCGCCTGGGGCTGAGCAACCCCTTTCTCTTCTGCTCTTGTAAGCTCTCGCTACGCCTGTCTGTTTTGCACGTGCGGGACCTTACCCTGTAAGCCAACTCTTTTTCTCTCCTACCTACCACAGCAATGATACACAATTTGCGTAATCCCGAAAAAAAAGAAAGTACTCGGTGGCACGAATTGGGTCAGCAACCACGCCTGTCATGTTGTTTGATAGGAAGAAGAGAAAAGCATCATACCGCGGGCCAAGAACTTTATTACTGATCATACTGTTAGCAAACAGTCGCGGCTTGCGACCCCGAACATTACACGCCACAATATTGCTATATACTCACGAGTTCCATTTTCTTTTATGTGGATGAATTCCATTTGAAGAAGCCTACGTGCAGCCAAACTCAGCCCCCTGCGGAAAGACATGTGGTCGATCCTCGTTTGTCGAATATATTCCTCGTTCTTTATCATTCTAGCAGACTATAACCCGATGAACGGCACCCTCCATGGCAGCCGGTACACGCCTTCACCAGCGAATGTACGACGCAGCCCAGACGAGCTCTTCGCGACGAAGACGCATACCTACTCCAACCTGCACTACTGACCGGTGCTCTTGGCCTACGCACGGAGTACGTATCAGGGCCGTGTTGGCTCAGACGAGACGCTGAGTACTTTCCCACGACGGTGACGATCGACGACGAACGACGACAAAGCAAAGCGACGCTGACTGTCTTGGTTTCTGCCCCAAGCTGGCTCAGCCCGACGAAATACTTTATGCCGAGATGCACGATGTACCAAAGTGCAAAGGTAGCCTTCTGCTAGTCGATGAACTCCTGATCGATAGCTACGGCAAGCAACACCAAAAACACGTGAGCGTACACTACGGCCAGCCGGCCGGAAACCAAACGCCACCACGCACACAAAGCCAAGGTATTGCCACAGGAACGTGACGTTCTTGATTCTTTATTGCTTCTGATAGGTTGATCAATTACAAGGGGCTGGGTGTACTTATATACACGTACAAACTCAAGCATCAATCCTACTCGGATTACTACTCCTATCCAGCTCGGATATGTACACGTGCCGTGCATTAAATCGTGTTTAAGTCTAACAATCACCCCCCTAAACACGACATGGCCGCGTCACAGCTCCGACGCCGATCCTTCTTCGCATCTCCAAGAACTTCTCTCGATCCAAAGTCTTGGTTAGCATATCCGCCAATTGATTATCGGTGCAAACGTAGTTGACTTTCATCTTACCTTCTTCCACGCAGTCTTTTATGTAGTGATACACCGTATCAATGTGCTTGCTCCTTCCATGCCGCACTGGATCCTCGCGTAGAAAAGTTATCGACTCGCCGTCAACATTGAGCACCGCTGGTTCCGGATCTCGATCCATGATATCACCATGTAGCCTCCCTAGCCACACATCTCGACACTCGGCAGCGGCAGCTACAATATACTCTATTGCATCAACTACGGGTGCTTTAGTCTTCTTGCTTAGCTCAAGACCAGGTTTCATTGGAACGTCAATTGGCTTGCAACATTTCATGCCACAACTTTCAAGTATCTTCCTTGTGTATGCCTTCTGGCATAGTGTGATCCCTTCTAGCTTTTGATGTACCTCTATCCGGGGGTAGTAGCTCAAAAGACCGAGATCGTCCATCTTGAAAAACTCTTTCATTTGTAGCTTGAACTTTGCAATCACCTCTTCATCTGCTCCGGTAATTAATAGGTCGTCGACGTAGATGCCAACTAGTAGACGATCCCTTCCTTCACCTCTCTTGTACATTGCATGCTCTAGTGGGGCTTTCTCAAATCCAAGAGAAATCAATGTCCGATCAAGTTTGATGTTCCACTCCCGAGGTCCTTGCCATAGCCCATACAAGATTTTGTGTAACTTCAGTACCTTGTGCTCCTCTCCCTCTTTGATGAAACCCGGTGGTTGATTAACATACACATCTCCTTCTATCTCGCCATTCAAAATCACGGATTTTACATCCATGTGATGTACTTTCCATGATTCCTGAGCCGCGAGAGCGATGAGTAATCTTACCGACTCTATCTTTGCAATGGGAACGAACAATTCTTCGAAGTCCACACCTTTCTCTTGCATATACTCTTTGGCTACAAACCTTGCTTTGTGCTTCATGCACCCTTCAACATTTTTTTTGACCTTGAATTCCCACTTGAGCTCCATATCCTTTTCATTGTTGGGAAGATCCATAAGCTCCCATGAATTATTGTTATGGATTGACCCCAACTCTTCTTCCATAGCATGACGCCAATACTCCTTCGTATTTGCGTCCATAAATTTCGCCGATTCATCGGCACTTGCTAGACATCGTCGTCCACTCCCTTGCACTTTTACCGGGTCAATTGTCCGAAGAGTATTCTCCAGATGTTGGTGTAACGCCGGCGGTAGATGATCGGTTGTAGATGGACGTGTCCTTTTCTCCTGTACCGTCGGAGGCGACTCATGTGCCTTAGAGCCTTCCTCCGTGTACAAAGCTTGGCTGGCCATTGGTCCGGCGATTACTGGCGACTGCCGGGCCACTACAGCGACGCCTCCTGCGCTGACTTCTAGCTTTCCAGATGCTCGTGGGCCTCCTTCCCAGCTCGATTCTGCGAGTGGCATGGCTCCTGGATCGCAGCAAAGGCTCACAGATGAAATCCTTTCTTGCAATGGGCCAAGCTCACCACGTGTCTCTACTGCTGGGCTGCCTGTTCCTTTTGCTGGGTGCACGTCTCCTGGCAAAACAACACATGGGGCTCCAGCCCAGGTTGTATTTCCAAACGTGCTCACGGTGGAAACCGGCTGCACGTCGCTGCTGCTTTCGGGCACAGCTATGTACATGTCGTACCCTGCACTGGCCGCCTGCTTGTGTGACTTGGCGGGCGTGTCGCTCGGTGCGACGCACGCGACACCCGTACGTAGACGCGCCGTGTCAAGTGCGCCAACGTTCGCGCTCCTCGCCGGTGCCGTGCACATGCCATGCTTGCTTGGTCCGAGTGTAATTCGCCGCACGTCTAGCCTTGTCGTGTGACCTTCTGACACAACTAGTTCATCACACTTTGCGTTGCGGTCTTCTTCGGACCTCTCCTTCTGTCGACCAGTGGAAACACTGCTTCTCCATGGCTGAGCACACGCTGCTTTCGCTGCATCCGCTCCAGCAAGGTTAGCACTTACATCCATAGCACTGACATAAGTTTCGGAATCACTCCCCGCATCTGTAGCTTCGACACGAGTTTCCGAACCATGATCATGATGGCAAACTTTTTCTTCAACAAACGCGACAATTTCTTTAGCCGGCAGTTGAAGACCTGGATCCTTCTCGTCCACAAGTTCGCTCATCAACATCATGTCACCATCATCTCCTTGATGGGCCATGAGCGCCTTCTGCTTCGGTGCTTCCTCGCAGTCAGCCTTGAAGTGGCCGAGGAGGCCACAGTTATAACATCTCACTTTCCTGATGTCAAACTTTCTCCTCGATGGCGGTGCAGCCTCATCGTCTGAGTCGTCGTCTGAGTCGGCGAAGTTATTTCTCGCCGAACGCTGCTTCCCCTTCTTCTTGCTACTGCTCCTGGATCCGCCTTGCTTTTCTAGGGCGATCCACTGCGCCTTCGTGAGCATCACAAGCTCGTCGTTCCTCCCGTCCCCAAGACTGTACCGCATCCGCTCATCGTGAGCCTTGTACCATCCGACAAGATCGTCGATGGAGAGAGTCTCGAGATCGACGCACTGCTCGATCGCCGTGACAATTTGCAGGTACCGGGGAGGGGCCGCACGCAAGAACCGTCGGACAACCGAGGTCTCCGTGAGGTTTTCTCCAAGCGCGCGAATCCGGTTGACGAGAGTTGCCACCCGTGAAGCGAACGCGTCCACGGACTCATCGTCGCCCATGACCAAAGTCTCGTAGTTCCTTAGGAGAGTTTGGAGATTGGCTTGCTTGACGCGGGTGTGTCCCTCGAACATGAGCTTCAGCGTATCCCACGCCTCCTTCGCCGTTTCTTTGGCGATTAGGTGTTGGAGGACATCCATCGGCATCACCGAGTAAATCACCGATGCCGCCTGCCGATCCTTCCGGTACTCGGCTCCCTCCTTCTTGAACGCGTCACCTCCTGGATCGATCGCGTCCCATAGCTCGTTGGCGCGGAGACCACACTCCATGAGGGCCTTCCAGATCCTGAAGTTCTCGCGATCAAACCATGGGTACGACGAACTCGCCGGAGCAGCAAATACTTTAGCCGCACCGGAGTACTTCGCCGGCTGCTTGCTCTTCTCGTCGTCCGACATGATCCTCCGTTACTAGAAGATCAACCTTGCTCTGATACCAATTGTTGGCTCAGACCAGACGCTGAGTACTTTCCAACGACGGTGACGATCGACGACGAACGACAACAAAGCAAAGCGACGCTGACTGTCTTGGTTTCTGCCCCAAGCTGGCTCAGCCCGACGAAATACTTTACGCCGAGATGCACGATGTACCAAAGTGCAAAGGTAGCCTTCTGCTAGTCGATGAACTCCTGATCGATAGCTACGGCAAGCAACACCAAAAACACGTGAGCGTACACTACGGCCAGCCGGCCGGAAACCAAACGCCACCACGCACACAAAGCCAAGGTATTGCCACAGGAACGTGACGTTCCTGATTCTTTATTGCTTCTGATAGGTTGATCAATTACAAGGGGCTGGGTGTACTTATATACACGTACAAACCCAAGCATCAATCCTACTCGGATTACTACTCCTGTCCAGCTCGGACATGTACACGTGCCGTGCACTAAATCGTGTTTAAGTCTAACAGGCCGGCTAGCCAAAACTAGTTGCTGGATGTATTTTGCCGGAAGACACACGGGCGTACACGAGCTAGCTTTATCGAGGGACAGTGCAAGACGGGATGAAGAACTTGCAGAGCTGCTGATGTACACGTCAATGGAGACAGAGGGCGCCGCCGGTTGTGAGGTTGTGGCAGTGAATTAGTTGGTGCACGGTGGCTGTCCGTGGGCATGACGGGAGGCGAAGGGGTTCGGCCGAAGAGTAGGCGGCTGGCCAGCTGCCGAGCTTAGGCGGGTAGCGGAGGACTATAATGAGAGGTGGAGGCCTGCATCGCCTAACTAATTTGATTTGAATCATTGGGATCAAAACACACATCTCACTCACCGGCCAAAAAGAAAAAAAACACAGACATACTATCTCACTAAGCCCCATAACAGAGAATTACCAAGCTGTCCTTGAGCTAAATCCCGAGTCGGCCAATATTGACCCTCTGATCAACTAAATACTACACATCATATTAGGTAGTATGAATATGATGTACCATAAAATTATCTCTTAGGACGTAGTACATACACTGTGTTTAGAAAACCAAGGCTCCAGCTATTGTACTGTTATCCAGCCTAACAAATAAAAGCTGATAGCTCCGATGCAAACTTTTCAACTCACTTGATGGGGAAGTTTTGTCTTATTTTAGCTGCCTTCCACCTTTCACCTCTATAAATTGAGCCTGGTTAGCATCTCCTGGCAAGCAACATTAGCATCAGCTAAAGATGGCACTCTCGTTCTTGCATGTACTGCTACTCCTAGCACTACCACTTTTCCTTGTCTTCGTTATCAATTATAGGAGACCAAGCAACCCATTGCTGCCAATTGATTGGCCAATCGTGGGCATGCTCCCTAGCCTGATCGCCAACTGGAATAACATCCATGACTACGCCGCAGCGGGCTTCTCCGCATCCGAGCCCAACTTCGAGCTACGCGGCCCTTCGGCCACTAGCGTGAGGTACTTCGTCACTTGCAGCCCGTCCAACGTTCGCCACATCTTCACCACCAACTTCGCCAACTACGTCAAGGGCCAGAAGCTCGCTAAGGTCCTTGGCATATTGGGCGGCACCATAGTCACTGCCATCAGCGTATTGGGCGAATCCTGGCGCCGGCAGCGCGACACCATCCATCGTGTAATGACCAGGCCACAGCTGCTGGCCTCCATATTCCGCTGCTGCCACGACAAGCTGGCAGGGGGTCTCGTGCCGTTGCTAAGCCACTTGGCAGACGCGCGGGCCACCTTCGACATGGAGGACTTGCTAGGGAGGCTCGTGCTTGACATCACGGTGATAGCTGTGTTCGGCTGGGACCCGTGCCACTTGGCCGCATCGATGCCACCCATGCACGTCGCGGCGGCCCTGGATACTCTCATGGAGGTGGCCTTGCGCCGGGACATTTTGCCTGTGTCCTTATGGAAAATGATGAGACGGCTCAACGTCGGCCAGGAGAGAAAGCTAGCCGAGGCAGAAGCGGTGTTGTATGGATTCGTGGCAGAGAGCATCAAGAGAAAGATGGAGGCCACCACCACCACCACCGGCAGGAGCACCGACGACGACATCCTATCCCATTACGTCGACGACCCCAGCCCGGACCCAAAGTTTCTTAACCAGGACAGGGAGCCCACTGACTTCCTGATCAGGACGTTCATCAACTTCATGGTTGCAATGCGTGACCCGATGGGGTCGGCGCTGTCGTGGCTCATCTACAACCTCGCCACGCACCCGCAGGCCATGCTTGCCATCCGCGAAGAGCTGGCGCCAATTGCCGCCGCACGCAAGTCCGGCGGCAGCATCGTGGTGTTTGAGCCAGACGAGACCAAAGATCTAGTGTACCAGTGAGCGGCCATGTTCGAGTCGCTGAGGCCGTACCCAATCGCGCCTCTCGAGCGCAAGGCAGTGGTCGCCGATGACGTACTGCCTAGCGGCCACAAGGTGCGCGCCGGCGACACCATCCTCATCTCCACCTACAGCATGGGGAGATTGGAGCAGGTGTGGGGAGAGGACTAGCGGGAGTACAGGCCGGAGAGGTGGCTTTCTTCCAAGGTCGATGGCAGCAGCGACACGCTGCGGCACGTGCCGTCTCACGAGTTCGTAGCGTTCAACACCGGACCGAGGGCGTGCCTCGGCAAGAACATCTCCGTGGCGCTGGTGACATCCATCGTCGCCACGGTGGCGTGGAACTTCGATGTGGAGGTGCTGGATAGTAACACCGTGAAGCCCAAGCTGTCGGTTATTCTGCAGATGAAGAACGGGCTCATGGCCAAAGTAAAGAGGAGATCAGAGGGCGACTGAGGGGACGCCGATCCAAATTAATTGTCACTGATTTAGTAAACTTGTACTAATTCACCAACAATTAAGTTGAATCAGAGCAAATAAAATTTTACGGACTTGAGCATATGTGACACCTAGCAAGCTGTATATCTCCCAAACTAGTTCAGCATCCCAAACTACTCCCTCCGTTCCAAATTACTTGTCGTAAAAATGGATGTATCTAGAACTAAAATACATCTAGATACATCCATTACCTCGTTGGGGTGGATAACAGGACCTTGGTTTCCTAAAGACAGTGCACGTACGAGAAGCTCTTCATTGATCGTGAAACATCTCTCTCTCCCTCTCTCTCTTTACCAGGCACACATCTTTGCGCTCTCTACTCCAAAGGGGGCTTCTTCAAATGGAATTCACCCTGTTTAAGGAAAATGGAACTCCTGAATCAAAAATACTACACCCGATAGTGCCAAACACACGTACCCCATACGGACGTTTACAGACTCCTTCCATCTATCTAAACTGGCCCCCCTGATTTTCCGCTGGGGTGGGGTGCCCCCCTCCCCCTTATCCAATCACGTTTTGCCAACCGGAACTAACCCCGTAAAACCCCCGTAAAAATCCGTTAGTGTAGCATTACTCTACTACACCTACGTACGTAATCCATTACAACCTCCTTGAATTTCACGCGGTAGGCCTCGGCCAATTTTCCCTCCCAATCAAATCTGGCCACCTTAGTTTGTTCGTAAGTCATGTAGAAAAATTTGCTAACATTCTGATCAGTAATAGAATTCTTGGTTTCTGCCCCAAGTTGGCTGGATGCACACGCACCAATCTAATTGAATCTACCATGACTTGTACTACTAGCATAACCTAGCTAGCAGTCCTGATCGAGCTTGATCGATTCTAGGGACAAACAACACGCACAAGGAAGCCGGTGTATTGCCAAAGGCTTGTATCGAGCCTGTTTTGATTTGTATTACTTCATTAGATAGGGTATTGTTTGCACGTTAATTATATGATTAACGGCGGCATTGATATTTTTGGCATCATATTAACGGCACGCTAAACATGTTGAACATTCACCAAGGTAGCAGTCTAAGTCATTGGATTGATCTGATTTGATGGCCGAGATTAGTTGAATCTGCCCTTGTCTTTCCCTTTCTCCACTAGGAGTGAAAAAGGAGGCGACCAGTGGAATCCAGATCTCGGGCCCGGCCCGACCCTGGATCTCTGCCACCAGTGCCGTCGTTAGGGGAAGAGATGTGGATGTTGCTCGGAGCTCTGCTGTAAATAATAGGCCTGGTTTAGTTGTTTCCTTAGTGGAGTTTGGCGAGATGCCGGAGTCTGGCTTGATGCCGATGGGGACTGTGTCACCGGCGCGCCCTAGCTGTGTGTGGTGGCTGCCAGAGTTGACCTTGATGGTGGTGGCGATGTGGCTTTCTGCTACTTGCTGGCGTCAAAGTGGTGTCTCTGGTAATAAGCTCGAGGTGTCCCTGCATCTGGAAGAGGACTCTCTTCCTCTTCTTGGAGCCGGATGCCACCATGGAGGTGGAGAAGGAGCTGAGCAGGGGCAGTGAGATGGTTCTTGTAGAACGGGTTAGAGGACATGAGCAGCGGTTTCTATCCGGTGGAGCTACGGCGCTGATCTTCGCCGGTGAACTGCTGCTTCTTTAGGCCGAAAGGAGGCCATCTCTATTCCTCCTGGCCTTGATGCCATATAGGAGGCAACTGCTGTGTTAGTTTGGAGGCCATAGTGAGCTGCAGTGACTTCCGCCCCAAGTGGCACGTCCCTTGCTTTTCCATCTTTTAGTTTTGGGTTTCCATCTTTTAGTTTGGGATCCTCTTCGTAGAAGACAAGGACTTGTTTGCTATATCCTGTTTCTGTGGTGTCTTGATGTAAACTGCTCTGTAATCTTGGCTTATGTTAAATGCAGTGTCTAGGTCCTTCAGGACTTTTTCTCGTTCAATAAGAAAGATATACTATGTGTTAGCGAACACAACCTAGCCGACTTTTTATATTGTTACTTTTGTTTGTGTGCATTTTAGGGATGCAAAGGTTAGGTGTTGCTCATCATATCTTGTATCCACTTCATACTACATTTTAATTTAACAAAAATATCCTATATCGAAGAAAAAAAAAAGTAGACACTATGCGTGTATGATCCGTGTCTATGTATGTATACGTGTGTCTGACGTCTCGTGAGAATTTAAGACTTTTCACATCAGACAATTTAGCCACAGATGATAAGCTGTTCGTTATGGTTGAGATTGAAGCGGATGGGATTGTTTGATTGCTCACTATGGTAAATTTTATTTGTCCGTTTCCTTACTCCCTCGGTTCTTTTTACTATGCATATAAGTTTTGTGCTGAGTCAAACTTTATAAAGTTTGACCAACCTTGTATTAGAAATTATAAACATTTATAGTAGTAATGATATAGAATACAAAAATTAGTTCCATTATTCATATAATGATATTGATTTGGTATTGTGATCATCCATATTTTTTCATATATACTTGGTCAAACTTTATGAAGTTTGACTTAGGATAAATCTTATATGCAGAGTAAAAAGAATGGAGTATCCTCTTCGTCAACTTTTGATTCTGAAAAATTAAGCCCGTCTTTAGTTTCTTCTGCTTTTATATTTGAGGGGATGTTTCTTAACTTTGGTTGACTCGTGTAATGCTCTTTGGCTTGTTGCTCAGGAAAAGGACTGCTCACCAGAGATGTCCAAGTCTAATTCTTCGTTGTTTGTTGGGCTTCCGGAGTTAACTCAGTCCACATGAGCGGTGCCTGTATTAATTGTTGATTTGTAAGATAGCTAACCGCTCACGCCGAGCGGTTAAGAGTACTGCGTTAATTGAATCAGACGAGACTGCATAAATTGAGTCTTCGCTCCTAACTTGATTTGTACCCCTATCTGATAGATCAACATGCTTTCCCGCAAAGAAAGTAAAATAAATACTCCTTCCGTTCCCAAATATTTGTCTTTCTAGACATTTTAAATGGACTACAACATACAGATGTACATAGACATATTTTAGAGTGTAGATTCATTTATTTTGCTTCATATGTAGTCACTTGTTGGAATCTTTAGAAAAACAAATATTTAGGAACGGAGGAAGTAGATCCATGCTTCCACTTGTATGCATAGTATTCTCTCCATTCCAAATTTACTGAAACAGGTTCTGTCCTAAGTTGAAGTTAGTTAGATCAAGGATATAAGAATGTATGGTAATAAGGACATGAATGTACAATGTTTAAATTACTTACTCACACAATTTTCTTCTCGGATGTGTCTAAGACTCATCTAGATGTGACATATTATGTCACATCTAAGTATAACATCAGTGCCACCTCACCAAACAACCAACCCAACCTCGTGCTTGTTTGTTTGTTTTCCTTTATTTTGTCGAGGCTTTAACCCTCTCAAACAAAAGTACAGTGCGCCCAGAGGTCTTGCGTGTACCGCATCAGCTTTGAATGATGTTGTCCATCTCGAACAAGGGAACAAGTGGCTTCTTTATGATTTGGTTAGTTAAGAATTAGTACTACCTTAGTTTGTGTAGTCCGCAAGGAGAGCCTCAATAGCTGAATTCGGGAGCCCTCGTGTCTCACCCTCGCCGCCGCGAGGCGACGTGGACGCGCCCTAATCCCGCCGCCGCCAAGCCCCCCTCCCTACTCTCCTCCTCCATCACCGCCGCTGCCACATGGTGCTGCTGGGTAAAGCCCTGGTTGTCCCCTTGTGCAAAGGGCTGGCGCGGGCCGGTTCTTCGGGAGAGGGCTTGACGTTGTCGGGTGTCAGAGCGTGTTCCTCCGCCGGCGCTTTGCGTTTTCTACGGTGGACGGCATGGCATGAGGCTGGAGCACGGCGGAGCAGCGATGTGGTGGTGGTGGGGCGCCGGCGGCGGCCGGCCAATCTGGCGCTAGGCTCCCAGGACGTGGAGCCACTTGGGGCGTTCTGGACTTGGCTGCCCGATCGTGCCTTTGTCTTAGATCTGAGTGTGTCGGGTCCAGCTAGGGCTGACTATGGTGATCAAGCCACGCCGGCGACCTAGAGTTGGGCATTGGTCTACCCCGCCGTTGCTGTCGTTCCTGCTGAGTCTGGTCTCGTAGCGTCGGGGCCTGCGAGGCTTCAGGTTAATGGCGGTGGTCCTAAGGTTCCTCCCACGACAAGACGAAGATCTGCCTGACACCTGTCCTCCTGATCTGGCCGGAGTGTCGTTTTCCGGAAGGCTCCGCTAGCGAACTCCCATGGGCATGTTATGCCTGGAGATTGCTGGATCCGGTAGGATTCGGTCGTGCCCATTGGTCCTTCGTTAAGGAGGGAGCGGCGCGAAGCTTTGCTATTTGTTGCCATCAGGATAGCCTATGACGTAATGGTGATTGAAGCCTACGACATTGAGGAACTTGCTTGGAGTTTCGGGATTCGTAGCAGCGACATGTAAGTGGGGCAACAACACATATGAAGTTAAAGGTCTTACCTTTCAGGGTGAAAATCCAAGGCCTAGCCTTAATTGGTTCTGCCTGGCAATGGTCTTGTTGAAGGAATTGTTTTGAGAGCGGGGACGGTGAAAATCCAAGATCTACAATCGGGCCACGACGGTACTGGTGCACTGTTTCCTCCTTCGAGGCGTCGCTTTTGGAGAACTTGGGTATCAAGTCTTGACTTGGTGGTGGTTGTGTGGCTGCTGCATGGACTGCAACTCGGGACATTTCTTTTTTAGCTTCATCTTTTTTTTTGGCTGTGTGCATCCGTCAATGCCATTAGGGTATTGCATTGTTGCAGAGGCTACGTGTAATTAGTAACCTCATGATATTAATATATATACTCTTTATCGAAAAGAATTAGTACTACTACCTCCGTCTGGGTTTATTAGTTACCTTCTTATTTTGTGCTAAGCTTTGACCTTAGATTTGATTAATCAAATATAAATTGTATATCATGGAAATTACACTGGTAGATATGTATTTGAAAGAGTATTTTTGTTATATATAATTATATTTTAGTACTTAAATTTATGGTCAAACTTTGGCCCAATTACGAGGGGGGCTAATAAAAGGCAGGCACGCCTGTCCACGCACATTGCCGGCTGCCAACGGCGATCCCGACCGTCCGGCGATCATCCTTCCACTCCTCAACGTCCCACGTGACTTTACATCATGGCTCCGGTGGATCTCAACTTCAACACTAGACAAGACTTTGCAGCCGAGGTTTGGTGAAAATGGGGGGTGCCGATCAACTTTGAAGAAGGTAAAGATCTTGAAGAATATCTTTTAGTTGCGGAGTTTTCACTCGATCACAGATCAAGCTTACAGAGGTATCAATGGGCACTATTATCTTATCATGCTTTGGAGGCCGTGCTTCTCTTTCAAAGTAAAATTGCTCCAGAATTGGTCATTCAAATTCTCGGTCTCATCTAAGGAAGCTGGCTTCTCCATCTTCAAGGGAGGTAACATCTCACTCCCTCTTCTCAACGTCAATGTCCTTCTATGGGTCAATGGTGGACCAAATTCATGTTGGGAGCTTGATCAATACCTTCAAGAGAAGGAAGATGCATGGACACACATTTTTCGTCGACATCCTAGGAAATCTTACTTTCAAGCTCTTACATCTCCTGGCACATACTCATACCTGATCCCTCCTACTCCTAGATCCTCACATGTTCATGCAGGTAATTCAAACCAACTTCCATCACCGGAGCGTGATAGGCATAGGCTCACCGGCTCAAACACAATCAATAGGGCAGTTACTAGCACCAGGGCGGGATTTGCGCCGATTCAAACCATGTTATTTCTGAATATTCAGATTATAGTATAGAAATCTAGAATAGGTTATCTCATCATACAATCATATTTGTAATCTCAGCTGAAGAATTAAAATCTATGGGTGTAGAATTACTAGTGATCAGAAGATTGAAACGAAATCAAAGGGGCGGGTATATGGGAGATTTTAGTGAAGGTTTGACAGCTCAAACGCTAGATGACAAATCAGTTCTTACCTCCATGGGGTAGATGAAGTAACAGGTGGCATTCGGCCGGCTGCTAAATCAAGTGATGAAAGTGCACAGGGCCATTGAAAACAACAACAGTAATGGAAGGAGATGCTTCTGGATGCTGAATAGATAGATTAGAACTAATATATGTCATCTTGATTGCGTAGTGTGTACAGAACATCATGCCTCTGCATGGTGGTCGGAGGCGTTCGGTTGCCTGGGGTCGCGGCGAGGTTGCAGCAATGGCGGAGGAGCATCGATTCCGATGTGCGCTGTTGGCGGCTGTGCGGCTGGCCGGCCGAGGGAGATAGGAGACCCTGTGTGGACGCACGAAGAGGTTGTGGCCAGCACGGCGGCACGAATGGCCCAGTGAAGAAGCAATCCAGCTTTTGGTTTATCGGATGGGTCGTGGGAGATAACACCATGCGTCGCTCCTCTTATTTCTCTCGTCAGTTACGAAATAGGAAGAGGAACAGATGTGTGTTACAAAGAAATTAAAGCGCATGATTTGTTAAAATAAAAAGAATTGTTGATGTGGCTGAGCTGTGGGGAAGAGGCGCTGGTCAGGGAGAGAGATACTTGTGAACTTGTGATTGGCTGGTATCTGATGACATGGCATGCTGAGTTGGACAATTTGCATGTTAAGAGAATACCTTGTAGTGGGGAGCAACTTCTTAAGAATGTAAGATTTGGGAGCAGAGAAAACCAATTTGTGATACATATCTAGAAAATAAGAATGATGTTACTACTTCCCAGCCATTTTAGCTTGCAGGCACATTAGTATATGGAAGCTAGGCCAGTACTATAGTAGTGATTCATGTTTGATCCGTGAAAAATCTGCACCTCTTAGTTTCGACTCCAAGGTTCGTGCAGACCCCATTGCTGACAAAATTAAAAGATCAAATAACTCATTAAAACCTGTCAAAGAAGCCCATGACGTAGTTCGTGCAGACAACCATATCGATCTGATGAACAAATAATAATCTGACAAAGAATTCTTGAGGAGGGTAGAGACAGGGAGATGTATGTACTGCTGTGAGATGAAGTAGAAAATCTATGCGAGTCCGGTCGTTCAGTTCATGCGAGCAAGCAACCGTGCAACTGCCGAGAAGGAGAGGCCGGTTCCGGAGAGAAGATTGCGGAGAATCCTCGCCGAAACTTTAGAGGAGGAGGTGATGGAAGGTGGGATGTGGTCGCTGGAGCCTTGAGAACATGGTGGACGGATAAGGTTGTCTGCATCTACCATAGCGATCAGATGACCTATCTTTGTCTTGGGCATGTTGCAGCTTCAGAGGTGACAACACCCATGCAGGAGGCGACGGAGACCTCGGCCAGGAGCCCAGGAGCATGGCAAGAGAACAGGGTAGGCGGCAGATAGCTTGGCCAGGAGCATGGCAACGACCATGGTAGGCGGCGGCGAATTTTGCAAGAAGTAAACGAGGTAAAGGTAAGGCAGGGAAGAAATCACGTCCATCTATTCAGTACGTATGGCCCATCTAGACAGAACGACACATCAAATTCCCTTTGGCAACCGTTGAGTTTTTTTTTTTATGTGGAGGTGCATGTGGGATATCAGGCATGGACTCTATCTTCATCTAACGGCTGGCAATATATATTAAGGAGATCTAATGGATATAATCTTATTTTCAAGGATTAACGTGGAGTTTCCATTGATGCTTCTGATTAGTAAATACTAGTCGTCAACCCGTGCGGCTGCACGGGCTAGCATTAAAAAAAACTGATAGTGAAAATTATTGAAAGGCATCTATTTGTATGAATAACTGTAAGAATATGAATTATAGACGAAACTTTGTATCCAAGTAGAAAATGAGTGGATTCCACTTAGTAGTATTGCTTTTACATGAGAATAAATGGCAATTCGATCAATAGGAAAAACAGAAAAGTTGTCTACACTTGTTTTGTAATCCAACAACTCTTGCAGAATATCACGTGTTCCTAAAATGGCCCTAAATCAATGTATCGAAAATTGTCATGCACTAATGTTGTTGGAATTCTGCTTAATCTACAAAACAGAAGAATACACAAAACTATGAAATACTTAGGTCATCGGGATAGCATGTGAAATGTTTCAAAAACGCATTTAAGTATTAGTGAAATAACTAATACAACATCCACTTCAGACTTCCCTCCCGTGCATATCAACTGAAGCCAAGGAGGAGATAACAAAATTTAAAGTTGATACAACTGTGTGCTATTATATTTTCAGTGAAAGCACTAAATTAATTCCGGATTGTTTCACTATATGCAGGTGCTATTTTATTTATAATCGTGGTCTAAGCCTAATGTGTGGTTGACTTGTCGTTTCCCACCAGTTCTGGCACTACATCCTTACACATATTTACAGCGTTTCATGTTGCCCAATTGGCCACTTGCAAACACGTACAGTTTTAGCCCTTGTGTGCAGCCATTGTTCTTCTTTAGCGGCTAGTCTTTTTATTTTGGACACACGGAAAGAAAATGAATATTGACACCAACCTCTGAAATCTTGAAGCACATATACATACTAAAGCCCTTCTGAAATCAGCCTCTTATTTTTGTAACTAAGCCTGCAACCAATACATTTTAATAGTGCACACGATACACATTCCCTTGCCGTCTCACACTTGATGCTCACATCGTGTAACTTCTCACAAAGATCTCTTCCTCTAACAATTTCATCACTTCTAATTAGTGGGCTCAAGCATATGATCAGTGCAAGATCATGGAATTCAAGACTGTTGCATAAATTTCTCCAACAAATCCATCCTGCATCCCTGATAGAACAAAAGCTTTGCTTCAGTGGGAATATTTTGTCGAGAAGCGAAAAGAAAATCAACGCAAGCTTGAGAAAACGACATAACTGCAAGAAAGGAAATTAACACCCTGACACAAAAAAATCAGTACAACACAATAACCTGAGGTAGGCTATGTCAATTGAATAGGATCCACCAAACACTGATTGGAAATTTGGAACGATAGTAATGGACTCCAGAGAGTTCAGATAAAAAGTTATTGCTTTCAGCGGCTGTATACAAAGCCAGTTAGGTAACCTCAAAATTAGTGTTATGCCCTAGCAGATATTGGATAGAAGGAGCCAAGCAGTATGTCTCCCGTCGGAAGAAGGATAGGAAAAAGGCTTTGCAAGAGCATCAGTGCGGCACCTCCGTGGGAATAGAAAGAACGCCCACTGCTCCATGCTTAATCGCACAACATGAATCACCATTCATGGAGTTGACCTAAGCAAATTAGGAAAAAAAAGAAATTGAATCTTGCCTTTGCTTGGTGGATTGTGCCACCAGAATCATCCCTGATCAAATCATCAAAGTATATTTGGTAGAGGAAAACATCTACCACTTGTCGCTCGATCACGCTGCAGAAAGAGATTTTGATTGATCATTTATTGATATTGCCAGCTCGTTAGCAGATGCACGTGCAAAAAGATCGTGGGCATAGCAATGAGGGAGATTAGAGCCTGAGTACGTGAAAGAGGAAGAGGTCAAACCACGGAGATTGGCGATCAGTAATCGACGCTGGGGCTCGCAATTTTCCTTATTACCTGTGTTGGGCGAGGGGAAAGATAGGAGAGATCGGCATCTAACGATAGTAGCCTTTAAAAGAGACGTGAGAGATTGAGCCAGAAAGAAAAAAAATAACAAAAACAGATCTACACCGTTATAATTCGGTCCCACCAGATAAACGGCTCATAATTTCTAATTAACGTAGGAATTTCTAGGAAGTGCCTAATAATAATAATAATAATAATAATAATAATAATAATAATAATAATAATAATCTCGATGCCATCTGTATGTGTGTTCCGATTGGTATGGTAAGCACATGGGATTCCCGAAATGGGGCCGACATATTCCCAAATCCCCCATATTCTTTCTTCTGTGCAACCAGCCCCCATCTAACGAAATGGATACCGATGTTTCTCGGCTGTTGACCCCAAAGAAGTGAGCCAGCTGGGAATTTATCATGTCTACTGCATATTTTGGACATTTAACGACAGACAAGAAGTACATTGGTATACTATACAGGGAAGCTTTTAAAAGCACCATTCTAACCCCCTAGGACAGCAGCTTGCCTTTTCACCCTGCTACTTACCTTCATTAATTTTTCTATGACAGGCTGCAAATAATCATTTGTTAGTTTGTTACAGAGTAGTGGTACTCCTAAGTATTTCGTTGGGAAGTTGCTCTTCTTTAGCAGAATACATGACCAGAGCTATTGATTTCTTCATTCTCCATATTGGTAACTAACAGGTCACTTTTATGGAAGTCAATTTTGCTACCTAAAATTTGTTCGAAACAGCAAAGAAATCCATTTCAAATTTTTTAGCACCCTCTATCTCATTTTCTAAGACCAAAATTGCAGGTTTATTACACACCCAGGGGTAAAATCACTGTAGTAACCCTTTAATTAAGCCTTCTTGAGAAGCATTACGAAGCATTATTGGTGAACAGGCAACTAAATTAAACATCAAGGGAGACAAAGGGTCCCTTGCCATAACCACCTACCTTTATTGAAATAGCTATTGTTTTCATCGTTTACCCTCACACAAACTCTACTAATCCAACTAATTCATTTCTCAGCAAAACCTCTTAGCTGAAGTAGTCTATATAAAAAAATACCACACAATAACCAAAATGCTTTCTAGACACAGTTTCATTGTTATGCTTTATAAGGGTTGATACATTAAGGCCTAAAGAAACTTTTTGACATGATCTAAAAAGTGTCAATATCGTGGGGATGAGAAGGCGTCATGCACCGTGCAAGAGAGATGCTGACTTGATAGTTACAAGCATAGAGAATCCAAGTTGGCATACACGAACCCAGGCATTCAAAGCAATACTCCTTCCGGTTCAATTAATATGATAAAGATGCCACCGAACAAAGAAGCACAAAGTTTATAGAGGGATAGTTGGCCTAGGATAACACATCAGTTCTGGGTATATTCCCAGACGAAACAAGGACATGTGGAACGCGAACTAATCAGGATCGTAACCCTCACATTGCTAGTGGTACCAATGGACTCATCCTTCAGTAAGACAATCCTCAACATGCAATGTTGACCCTCCCTGGATATCATAATCCTCAAGTGTCTGTCCACTTTCAAGCTCCTTGCCACCAAAGAGGAGAATCTGATTTCCATGAATCTTTTCCTTAACGCTGTCAACTGTGTCAGATGGATCCACGTTAAGAGTGATGGTCTTGCCCGTGGGTGTCTTCACAAATATCTCCATGCCAAAGTCAAGGTGCAAGGTGGACTCTTCCTGGATATCATAATCGGCGAGCGTAGACTGCCCATCATCTAGCTTCCTGCCCTCAAACATGATCCTTTGCTTCTCCTGAATCATTGCCTTCACATCACCAATAGTGTCAGAAAGTTTAAACATGTGCCTGATGGTTTCGCTAGTTTGTGTCTTCACAAGAATCTGCATGTCACCGCGCTTGCAGGGACGAAGGTATAGGGTGGAGCCTCTCTTAATGTTGTAATCAGTAAGAGTGCCCTGACCATCTAGCTGTTTCCCATCGAAGATGATCCTTTGCTTGCCCTGAATCTTCTCCTTAATGCTGTCGATCGTGTCAGACGGCTCCACCAGGAGAGTGGTGGTCTTACCAATGGCACTCTTCACGAAAATCTGCATTCCAAAGTCGAGGTGCAGAGTGATATTGTTCCCAAATTCGTAGTCTGCAATTGTCCGTCCATCCTCAAGCTGCTTGCCAGCAAAGAAGAGCCTCTGGGGAGCACAAATCTTTTCCCTGATAGTGTCGACCGTGTCCATTGGATCTACCTCGATGCTGACCGTCTTGCCAGCTAGCATCTGCACATTAATATACCTATAACAACAAACGGTACAAGGACCACCAAGGCGCAGGACAAGGTGCAGGGTGGACTGCTCCTGAATATTGTAATCTGAAACTGTCCACTCAGCATCAAGGTTTCTTCCATTAAAGATAAGTCGTTGCTGGTCTGGGGGAATGCCCTCCTTCTCCTGAATTTTGTCCTTGATGTTGTCACTCGTGTCAGAGGACGCCACCTCGATGACAATTGTTTTTCCAGTGAGGGTCTTCACAATTGAAATGTATATAAGTACAATGCTCAAAGTTATAGTTATCATTGAAATTAGAGATAATTTTAGGAACAGAGATTGACAGCGCGAATCATGCGAATCTTCTACTAACTATAAAGGAGCGAGTTTTGTAATGTCTTTCTTCACCCAACAAAATCATAACTACTTTAAACCTACCCTCTCACCACCCATAGATGTTTAGCAATCTCACCTAATAGTAACACTCCCTACGAGTGACAAGTGCACCACGGATTTTACCCAACCCTCTTTTAATCATGCCATTAATTGCCTGCAAATATTATTTCCAAATATTTGAAACAAGTCGCATGCCACATTTTTCTTAATCACCGCACTATAGACTGCCTGCAAATTTTATTTCCAAAATGCAAACTGATCGTAGCTCGGTTAGGTTCTTTGTGGTGGAACAAACTCACCCGGGTTGAAATCCCAGATTTGACATGGGTGTTACGTTTACAGCTAATTATTATTATTTTTACTATAAGCTAATTATTCTTTCAGTGGGAGGCGACCTCCCCGTCAACAGCGAGGGGCCTCTAGGGTGTGCGTGCATCTGTACCGTGTTCTATTCACAATTTTTTTTAACAAAATTTTGAAACATGCTGCATATCATGTTTTCCCTAATCGTTACACAATCATTTGACAAAAAATTACTTCCGAATTATAAAAAACGAACTTGCTGCATGTCATACTTTTCCTAACCGCATGATGCCAATTAATTTGTTCCTGTGATATCATTAATTATTGCGTGCCATATCTGTTTGCAAAATGTGGAAAGGCATGCATCATGCGTGTTGCCTCATCACTATGAATTACATGCTTGATCTATTGCATTCCAAAACACAATGATCTTTTTTCTTTTACTTTTTGAATTCCAAATCATATACGTAACTGTTGGGAGGGTCCCTTTACCGCTTATCTAATCACGCAAGATAACCATCCCAAAATACAACAGCTGGACTATATGCACAATATAAATCATAACAAGTGTCTCAATAATGAGGTAAAGAATCAACATGAGCGTCTAATAATAGCTCTGCAATTGCAACAAAGAAGTTCAGATCTTGATGCATCATGCAATTACTGATATGTGAAAAGAACATCCAGCTAATATTACATTCACACATGATTAGATTGAAGCATGAAGTTGTGACAACAGTAAAATTGAGTTTTTATTTTATATATACAATTTTGTACCTTAAAATATATTATTGCTAATGATATCAGAAAGTGCTTAATCAGAAAGATAAGTGCTATGTTTGAACTTTCTGAATTGAAATTGATTCCAAAAGTAATAAATCCTAACATTTTTTAATTCACAAGAAATTGAATAAAATCAGGATTCCTTGTGTATATGAGGGATTTATTTCTAGAAAACTTATCATCTTTCAAAATAAAATATATCATCTATTAGTGTTGCTGCCAAACAAATTTTCTCTGAATTGAAGAATACAAAATAATGACAGCACACATGAAAACCAGGTATGGAATATGCCAGTTCTGTCAAAACACTAGCTCCACACAAAAACAGATCAGTTTTTTTTTTTGGAAACGGAGGCAAAAGATTTGCCTCATCTATTAAATGAGAGGAGAATAGAGTTTAAGTCGGTTACACTAACCCACCCCACACGGCATGGCAATTACTCGCTTAATACAATTCCCCCTAGTTCCTTAGCACCGGCAATGACCCAGAGGCTAGCCTCATCGGTAACTATTTTGAGGAGGATCGGGGGTGGTGCGCTCTTGTGCCTGAAGATCCTAGCATTCCGCTCGTTCCATATAGTCGACGACACTAGCATGGTGAGGGAGGCCATAGCTCTCCTGTTAGGATTTGTCATGTCGGTTCTCCTATCCCACCAATCAAAGAGCGACTCATGAAGATGCCAAACGGTGGTGTCCATGTGCACAAGCCCATGTCTTGCAATGACCATGTTCCAAAGCCTGATGGTGAAACGGCATTTGACGAAGAGGTGGATGCTTGTTTCTTGTTCTCTTTTGCAAAGAGGGCATAGACCACAATTTGTTCAATCATTAAAATACATCTAAAATGTCTCATTTTTCTTAGAGTATACGCACGTAGCTGGTGTTGGAAATATGCCCTAGAGGCAATAATAAATTAGTTATTATTATATTTCCTTGTTCATGATAATCGTTTATTATCCATGCTAGAATTGTATTGATAGGAAACTCAGATACATGTGTGGATACATAGACAACACCATGTCCCTGGTAAGCCTCTAGTTGACTAGCTCGTTGATCAATAGATGGTTACGGTTTCCTGACCATGGACATTGGATGTCGTTGATAACGGGATCACATCATTAGATGAATGATGTGATGGACAAGACCCAATCCTAAGCCTAGCACAAGATCATGTAGTTCGTATGCTAAAGCTTTTCTAATGTCAAGTATCATTTCCTTAGACCATGAGATTGTGCAACTCCCGGATACCGTAGGAGTGCTTTGGGTGTGCCAAACGTCACAACGTAACTGGGTGACTATAAAGGTGCACTACGGGTATCTCCGAAAGTGTCTGTTGGGTTGGCACGAATCGAGACTGGGATTTGTCACTCCGTGTGACGGAGAGGTATCTCTGGGCCCACTCGATAGGACATCATCATAATGTGCACAATGTGATCAAGGAGTTGATCACGGGATGATGTGTTACGGAACGAGTAAAGAGACTTGCCGGTAACGAGATTGAACAAGGTATCGGGATACCGACGATCGAATCTCGGGCAAGTATCGTACCGATAGACAAAGGGAATTGTATACGGGATTGATTAAGTCCTTGACATCGTGGTTCATCCGATGAGATCATCGTGGAGCATGTGGGAGCCAACATGGGTATCCAGATCCCGCTATTGGTTATTGGCCAGAGAACGTCTCGGTCATGTCTGCATGGTTCCCGAACCCGTAGGGTCTACACACTTAAGGTTCGGTGACCCTAGGGTTATAGAGATATTAGTATGCGGTAACCCGAAAGTTGTTCGGAGTCCCGGATGAGATCCCGGACGTCACGAGGAGTTCCGGAATGGTCCGGAGGTAAAGAATTATATATAGGAAGTGCTATTTCGGCCATCGGGACAAGTTTCGGGGTCACCGATATTGTACCGGGACCACCGAAAGGGTCCCGGGGGTCCACCGGGTGGGGCCACCTGCCCCGGGGGGCCACATCGGCTGTAGGGGGTGCGTCTTGGCCTATATGGGCCAAGGGCACCAGCCCCAAGAGGCCCATGCGCCAAGAGAAGAGGGAAAGGAAGAGTCCTAAAAGGGGAAGGCACCTCCTAGGTGCCTTGGGGAGGATGGACTCCTCCCTTGGCCGCACCCTTCCTTGGAGGAAGGGCCAAGGCTGCGCCCCCCCCCCCCCTCTCCCTTGGCCCTATATATAGTGGGGGAAAGGGAGGGCAGCAACACCTAAGCCCTGGCGCCTCCCTCTCCCTCCCATGACACATCTCCCTCCTCCCGCAGCGCTTGGCGAAGCCCTGTTGGAATCCCGCTACTTCCACCACCACGCCGTCGTGCTGCTGGATCTCCATCAACCTCTCCTTCCCCCTTGCTGGATCAAGAAGGAGGAGACGTCGCTGCTCGTACGTGTGTTGAACGCGGAGGTGCCGTCCGTTCGGCGCTAGGATCATCGGTGATTTGGATCACGACGAGTACGACTCCATCAACCCCGTTCTCTTGAACGCTTCCGAGCGCGATCTACAAGGGTATGTAGATCCACTCCTCCCTCGTTGCTAGATGACTCCATATATTGATCTTGGTGACACGTTGGAAAATTTTGAATTTCTGCTACGTTCCCCAACAGTGGCATCATGAGCTAGGTCTATGCGTAGTTTCTATGCACGAGTAGAACACAAAGTAGTTGTGGGCGTTGATTTTGTTCAATATGCTTACTGTTACTAGTCCAATCTTGATTCGGTGGCATTGTGGGATGAAGCGGCCCGGACCGACCTTACACGTACTCTTACGTGAGACTGGTTCCACCGACTGACATGCACTAGTTGCATAAGGTGGCTAGCGGGTGTCTGTCTCTCCCACTTTAGTCAGATCGGATTCGATGAAAAGGGTCCTTATGAATGGTAAATAGCAATTGGCATATCACGTTGTGGTTTTGCGTAGGTAAGAAACGTTCTTGCTAGAAACCCATAGCAGCCACGTAAAACATGCAAACAACAATTAGAGGACGTCTAACTTGTTTTTGCATGGTATGCCTTGTGATGTGATATGGCCAAAAGGATGTGATGAATGATATATGTGATGTATGAGATTGATCATGTTCTTGTAATAGGAATCACGACTTGCATGTTGATGAGTATGACAACCGGCAGGAGCCATAGGAGTTGTCTTTATTTATTTATGACCTGTGTGTCAACATAAACGTCATGTAATTACTTTACTTTATTGCTAAAGCGTTAGTCATAGTAGTAGAAGTAATAGATGAAGTGACAACTTCAAGATGACACGATGATGGAGATCATGATGATGGAGATCATGGTGTCATGCCGGTGACAACGATGATCATGGAGCCCCGAAGATGCAGATCAAAAGGAGCAAAATGATATTGGCCATATCATGTCACTATTTGATTGCATGTGATGTTTATCATGTTTATACATCTTATTTGCTTAGAACGACGGTAGTAAATAAGATGATCCCTCACTAAAATTTCAAGAAGGTGTTCCCCCTAACTGTGCACCGTTGCGAAAGTTCATCATTTCGAAGCACCACGTGATGATCGGGTGTGATAGATTCTTACGTTCGAATACAACGGATGTTGACAAGCCTAGCATGTACAGACATGGCCTCGGAACACATGCGAAACACTTAGGTTAACTTGACGAGCCTAGCATGTACAGACATGGCCTCGGAACACAAGAGACCGAAAGGTCGAGCATGAGTCGTATAGAAGATACGATCAACATGAAGATGTTCACCGATGTTGACTAGTCCGTCTCACGTGATGATCGTACACGGCCTAGTTGACTCAGATCATGTAATCACTTAGATGACTAGAGGGATGTCTATCTGAGTGGGAGTTCATAAGATGAACTTAATTATCCTGAACATAGTCAAAATGTCTTCGCAAATTATGTCGTAGCTCATGCTTCAGTTCTACTGTTTAGTTATGTTCCTAGAGAAAATTTAGTTGAAAGTTGATAGTAGCAATTATGCGGACTAGGTCCGTAAACTGAGGATTTTCCTCATTGCTTCATAGAAGGCTTATGTCCTTAATGCACCGCTCAGTGTGCTGAACCTCGAACGTTGTCTATGGATGTTGCGAACATCTGACATACACATTTTGATAACTACGTGATAGTTCAGTTAAACGGTTTAGAGTTGAGGCACCAAAGACGTTTTGAAACGTCGCGAAACATATGAGATGTTTCGAGGGCTGAAATTGGGATTTCAGGCTCGTGCCCACGTCAAGAGGTATAAGACCTCCGACGATTTTCTTAGCCTGCAAACTAAGGGAGAAAAGCTCAATTGTTGAGCTTGTGCTCAGATTGTCTGAGTACAACAATCGCTTGAATCGAGTGGGAGTTGATCTTCCAGATGAAATAGTGATGGTTCTCCGAAGTCATTACCACCAAGCTGCTAGAGCTTCGTGACGAACTATGATATATCAGGGACATATATGATGATCCTTGAGATATTCGCGATGTTTCACACCGCGAAAGTAGAAATCAAGAAGGAGCATCAATTGTTGATGGTTGGTGAAACCACTAGTTTCAAGAAGGGCAAGGGAACAAAGGGATACTTCATGAAACGGCAATTCAGCTGCTGCTCTAGTGAAGAAACCCAAGGTTGAACCCAAACCCGAGACTGAGTGCTTCTGTAATAAGGGGAACAGCCACTGGAGCAGAATTACCCTAGATACTTGGTAGATGAGAAGGCTATCGATAGAAGTATATTGGATATACATTATGCTAATGTGTACTTTACTAGTACTCCTAGTAGCACCAGGGTATTAGATACCGGTTCGGTTGCTAAGTGTTAGTAACTCGAAATAAAAGCTACGGAATAAATGGAGACTAGCTAAAGGTGAGCTGACGATATGTGTTGGAAGTATTTCCAAGGTTGATCAAATATCGTACGCTCCCTCTACCATCGAGATTGGTGTTTGCGTTGAGCATAGACATGATTGGATTATGTCTATCGCAATACGGTTATTCATTTAAGGAGAATAATGGTTACTCTGTTTATTTGAATAATACCTTCAATGGTCTTACGCCTAAAATGAATGGTTTATTGAATCTCGATCGTAGTGATACACATGTTCATGCCAAAAGATATAGGATAGTAATGATAGTACCACCTACTTGTGGCACTGCCACTTAAGTCATATCGGTATAAAACGCATGAAGAAGCTCCATGTTGATGGATCTTTGGACTCACTCATTTTTGAAAAGTTTGAGACATGCGAACCATGTCTATTGGTGTATATGCATGAAGAAACTCCATGCAAATGGACCGTTTGGACTCACTTGATTTTGAATCACTTGAGACGTGCAAATCATACCACATGGGCAAGATGACTGAAAGCCTCGTTTTCAGTAAAATGGAACTAGAAAGCAACTTGTTGGAAGTAATACATTTTGATGTGTGCAGTCCAATGAGTGTTGAGGCGTGTAGTGGATATCGTTATGTTCTTACTTCACAGATGATTTGAGTAGATGCTGAGTATATTTACTTGATGAATCACGAGTCTGAATTATTGAAAGGTTCAAGTAATTTCAGGGTGAAGTTGAAAGATCGTCATGACAAGAGGATAAAATATCTATGATATGATCATAGAGATGAATATCTGAATTACGAGTTTGGCACAGAATTAAGACATTGTGGAAATTGTTTCACAACTAATACAGCCTGGAACACCATAGTGTGATGGTGTGTCCAAACATCATAACTGCACCCTATTGGATATGATGCATACCATGATGTCTCTTATCGAATTACCACTATAGTTTATGGGTTAGGCATTAAAGACAACCACATTCACTTTAAATAGGGCACCACATAATTCCGCTGAGATGACACCATATGAACTATGGTTTAGAGAAACCTAAGCTGTCATTTCTTAAAAGTTTGGGGCTGCGACGCTTATGTGAAAAAGTTTCAGGCTGATAAGCTCGAACCCAAAGCGGATAAATGCATCTTCATAGGACACCCAAAACAGTTGGGTATACCTCCTGTCTCAGAACCGAAAGCAATAAGGGATTGTTTCTAGAATCGGGTCCTTTCTCGAGGAAAAGTTTCTCTCGAAAGAATTGAGTGGGAGGATGGTGGAGACTTGATGAGGTTATTAAACCGTCTCTTCAACTAGTGTGTGGCAGGGCACGGGAAGTTGTTCCTGTGGCACCTACACCAATTGAAGTGGAAGCTTGTGATAGTGATCATGAAACTTCAGATCAAGTCACTACCAAACCTCGTGGGATGACAAGGATGCGTGCTACTTCAGAGTGGTACGTAATCCTGTCTTGGAAGTCATGTTACTAGACAACAATGAACCTACGAGCTATGGAGAAGCGATGGTGGGCCTGGGTTCCAAAATGGCTCGAGGCCATATAATCCGAGAGAGGATCCATATATGAAAACAAAGTGTAGACTTTGGAAGAACTACTTGATGGTCGTAAGGCTGTTAGGTACATATGGATTTTAAAAGGAAGACGGACAATGATGGTAAGTATCACCATTAAGAAAGCTCGACTTGTCGTTAAGATGTTTTCCGACAAGTTCAAGGAGTTGACTATGATGAGACTTTCTCACTTGTAGCGATGCTAAGAGTCTGTTGGAATTATATTAGCGATTACTGCATTATTTATGAAATCTTGCAGATAGGATGTCAAAACATTGTTTCCTCGACGATTTTTGAGGAAAGGTTGTATGTGATACAACCAGAAGGTTTTGTCAATCCTAAAAGATGCTAATAAGTATGCAAAGCTCCAGCAATCCTTCTAAGGACTGGAGTAAGCATCTCGGAGTTGGAATGTATACTTTGATAAGATGATCAAAGTTTTGGTTTATACAAAGTTTATGAGAAACTTGTATTTCCAAAGAAGTGAGTGGGAGCACTATAGAATTTCTGATGAGTATATGTTGTTGACATATTGTTGATCAGAAATGACGTAGAATTTCTAGAAAGCATATAGGGTTATTTGAAAGTATTTTTCAATGGAAAGCCTAGATTAAGCTACTTGAACATTGAGCATCAAGATCTATAAGGATAGATCAAAACGCTTAATGGTACTTTCAAATGAGCACATACCTTGACATAATCTTGAAGGTGTTCAAGATGGATCAGTCAAAGAAGAAGTTCTTGCCTGAGTTGTAAGGTATGAAGTTAAGACTTAAAGCTCGACCACGGCAGAATAGAGAGAAAGGACGAAGGTCGTCCCCCATGCTTAAGACATAGGCTCTACAGTATGCTATGCTGTGTACCGCACCTGAAATGTGCCTTGCCATGAGTCAGTCAAGGGGTACAAGAGTGATCTAATAATGGATCACAGGACAGCGGTCAAAGTTATCCTTAGTAACTAGTGGACTAAGGAATTTTCTCGATTATGGAGGTGGTAAAAGAGTTCGTCGTAAAGGGTTACGCCGATGCAAACTTTGACACTAATCCAGATTATTCTGAGTAGTAAACTGGATTCGTATAGTAGAACAGTTATTTGGAATAGCTCCAAATGTAGCGTAGTAGTTGCATCTACAAGATGACATAAGAAATTTGCGAAGTACATACGGATCTGAAAGATTCAGACCCGTTGACTATAACATCTCTCACAAGCATAACATGATCAAATCCAGAACTCATCGAGTGTTAATCACATGGTAATGTGAACTAGATTATTGACTCTAGTAAACTCTTTGGGTGTTAGTCACATGGGGATGTGACCTTGAGTGTTAATCACATATCGATGTGAACTAGATTATTGACTCTAGTGCAAGTGGGAGACTGTTGGAAATATGCCCTAGAGGCAATAATAAATTAGTTATTATTATATTTCCTTGTTCATGATAATCGTTTATTATCCATGCTAGAATTGTATTGATAGGAAACTCAGATACATGTGTGGATACATAGACAACACCATGTCCCTGGTAAGCCTCTAGTTGACTAGCTCGTTGATCAATAGATGGTTACGGTTTCCTGACCATGGACATTGGATGTCGTTGATAACGGGATCACATCATTAGATGAATGATGTGATGGACAAGACCCAATCCTAAGCCTAGCACAAGATCATGTAGTTCGTATGCTAAAGCTTTTCTAATGTCAAGTATCATTTCCTTAGACCATGAGATTGTGCAACTCCCGGATACCGTAGGAGTGCTTTGGGTGTGCCAAACGTCACAACGTAACTGGGTGACTATAAAGGTGCACTACGGGTATCTCCGAAAGTGTCTGTTGGGTTGGCACGAATCGAGACTGGGATTTGTCACTCCGTGTGACGGAGAGGTATCTCTGGGCCCACTCGGTAGGACATCATCATAATGTGCACAATGTGATCAAGGAGTTGATCACGGGATGATGTGTTACGGAACGAGTAAAGAGACTTGCCGGTAACGAGATTGAACAAGGTATCGGGATACCGACGATCGAATCTCGGGCAAGTATCGTACCGATAGACAAAGGGAATTGTATACGGGATTGATTAAGTCCTTGACATCGTGGTTCATCCGATGAGATCATCGTGGAGCATGTGGGAGCCAACATGGGTATCCAGATCCCGCTATTGGTTATTGGCCAGAGAACGTCTCGGTCATGTCTGCATGGTTCCCGAACCCGTAGGGTCTACACACTTAAGGTTCGGTGACGCTAGGGTTATAGAGATATTAGTATGCGGTAACCCGAAAGTTGTTCGGAGTCCCGGATGAGATCCCGGACGTCACGAGGAGTTCCGGAATGGTCCGGAGGTAAAGAATTATATATAGGAAGTGCTATTTCGGCCATCGGGACAAGTTTCGGGGTCACCGATATTGTACCGGGACCACCGGAAGGGTCCCGGGGGTCCACCGGGTGGGGCCACCTGCCCCGGGGGGGGCACATGGGCTGTAGGGGTGCGCCTTGGCCTATATGGGCCAAGGGCACCAGCCCCAAGAGGCCCATGCGCCAAGAGAAGAGGGAAAGGAAGAGTCCTAAAAGGGGAAGGCACCTCCTAGGTGCCTTGGGGAGGATGGACTCCTCCCTTGGCCGCACCCTTCCTTGGAGGAAGGGCCAAGGCTGCGCCCTCCCCCTCTCCCTTGGCCCTATATATAGTGGGGGAAAGGGAGGGCAGCAACACCTAAGCCCTGGCGCCTCCCTCTCCCTCCCATGACACATCTCCCTCCTCCCGCAGCGCTTGGCGAAGCCCTGTTGGAATCCCGCTACTTCCACCACCACGCCGTCGTGCTGCTGGATCTCTATCAACCTCTCCTTCCCCCTTGCTGGATCAAGAAGGGGGAGACGTCGCTGCTCCGTACGTGTGTTGAACGCGGAGGTGCCGTCCGTTCGGCGCTAGGATCATCGGTGATTTGGATCACGACGAGTACGACTCCATCAACCCCGTTCTTTTGAACGCTTTCGCGCGCGATCTACAAGGGTATGTAGATCTACTCCTCCCTCGTTGCTAGATGACTCCATAGATTGATCTTGGTGACACGTAGGAAAATTTTGAATTTCTGCTACGTTCCCCAACAGCTGGAAATAATCGTTATGATACAACTTGGTGATCACCAATAGAATGCTTTCACCAAAACAAAAATAAAAATCGTTATGATACGCGGGTAGGAGTATGGAACCCACAAGGGATCGATCATCAGTTTTCCTATCTACTAGTACACTTTAATTATCTGTTCCGTGAGTATTAACGGGTTCAATTAAATCCAGGGTCATTGACATGTACATGTTTTCCTCAAATTTTCATTCCCATATAAATACTTGATTTCGGCCAAAAAAAGTATGAACACTTGACAGTATCCGTGATGTGTTACATGTATCACACTTGCAGGAAACAATAGAAAACAACCAGTTGAGAGATGTAGGCCACCGATCGAGCACAAATCGCTGAAAGAAGAAATCGTGCAAAAAGTACTAATCAACCACACGGTTATAATCGCCGGCCAATATCAAGTCGAAATCATCCATATGGAGCACAAAATCACGGAAGGGGATTGGAGCTATACCTTTTGCCGGCGACGACGGGGATGTACCACGGCCTGACGAAGATCCATTGGATGGTGATTGGGGAGAGGCAACGGCGAGGTCTGCTGGCGCAACAAAGGCAATGGCCGCCAATAAGTAGCTGCCGCCAGCTGTGTGCTTGTGAGCTAGGTCGTCGGCGTGTCCCTGTCTGGCCGTCGCCTAAATTTCGCCGGACGCTGAGACTGACGGCCGAATGCCTGGTGTCCCTTTGTACGCCAAAAAAAGCTCACTTTCTGTTCTTTGCGCACCTACCAAGGAAGGAATGTTCCTCGTAAGTTTATGGTGCTCTGATGGAGACCCATATCCTCGGTTTTATCTATGCCTTGCTCACCTATGCTGAATCGGCCTTTTCCAACATACTAGCAAAGTGGCGTGGCACGGCTAGATGAAATATTTAATATTCTTTTTTTTTGCGGGGGAAAATATTTAATATTCGAACTTGATGTGAGCCGTTCTTATCCTCCAACCATCTTCGACATATATACGACACTGCCACAATTTTTGACATGGTGGCAGCAGCAAGCCTCACCACGTGCCTCTGTGCCACAGCCTATAGGATACGGGACACCTCATCTCTATAGAAGTGCATGCTCTAACTAATGCAATCAAAAAACCGATCTGATGAAAGAAGCTAGGCGTCTTGAACTCAAGACCTCTTAGCTTTGATACTGAGAACTTTCATGGTACCCTGGTACTCAATAGAAAACAACCGGTTGAGAGATGTAGGCCACCGATCGAGCACAAATCGCTGAAAGAACAAATCGCGCAAAAAGTACTAATCAACCACACGGTTATAATCACCGGCCAGTATCAAATCGAAATCATCCATATGGAGCACAAAATCACGGAAGAAGATTGGAGCTATATACCTTTTGCCGGCGGCGACGGGGATGTGCCACGGCCTGACGAAGATCCAAAAGAACTCAATTCCCTGTTTCGTACATTTGCCCCTAGGTACACCATAGGGAGTACACCTTGCTCAAGGGGTGGCATGCATGGCGGATACTCTAGTCACCATCCTTAATTCCCGACTTCCTCTGATGGTGTAATGTCGGCTCTTGCTGGCAAAAGCAACTGGTTGGTTGAAGGCCACCACCTTTTGGCTCACAATGATTCCATACTGCAACTTCCCTTGCCTACATCCAAGACATTTTCTTTCGGCTCCCCATGGCTCCTCGCGATGCCCTGCCGCATCTATCCCAGGAAGTCTTGCTGGAACTTCTCTTCCTGAATTATAGCCAACTAATCCAACAGCAGATGAACCTGAAAATGATGATATTGATCTGTTAATACTGCAGTGGGTTGTAGTCTTGTCTCTAACAACATGCAGCAATCATGCATGCTATATGACGACTATGATACAGGAGTAGGATTGGTGGTTGCCACGTGGGATCTCGTGATGCTATTTTCTTAGTCTATATCTATATCTATATCTATATCTATACCTAATATTAAAGAACGGAAGCTTTTATAGTTCTCTATAAGTCATCCCGTTTATATCCGTTAATTTTATGTTAACTATAAAGATTGATGGCTGAGATCTCTTCTATTTTTTCTTATCAAAAAGTTAAGGTTTCCGTTCCATCTCTTTCAATTGATCACATCAGGCCTAGCGATCAATTTCTTTTTTGAAATCCTAGCGATCGATCTCTTCCTGGCCTAGCGATCTATTTTCTCTCCTATCTAAAAAAGGTAGCATCCCTGATTGAAACCTGACTGGATCGATCTCTTTCTTTCGTTTTTTGCCTAAAAAGAAAAGAACAACGATCTCTACATCTATCTCGTCAAGCTGTCCTTTGCTAATTGGTAGCGATGCTGTCCAGGTAAACTCGTTAGGGCCAAGGCCAGCCATCCAGTCCACACGTTTGGTTTTGACATATTGGGCAACCAATCCAATCCTCAGGGACACTAAAAAATACAAAAATCCAATCTATACTTCTATATGTCAAGACGTGCATAGATGGCTATGAAATCAATCTTTTCTTCATAAAAAAGGAGTAGAGCGTTCACGCACGTACAGTTTTTGTGGGCTTTTATTGGGCTAGCTTTGCATGTAACATGTGTCAATCGTGAGGCTAGCAGGGCTATCTCTTTCTCTCGTCGGCTCCAGCGGCTCTCTGTATGTTCGAGCCTGTGTGGATTATTTATAGCTGCAAGGGCACATCAACGACATGACGGACGACGACAATTTGCAAGGTAAACGAAGGCTCTCGATTTGTTTATTACTTTTTATTTATGAAGTGTGATTGCCCTTCGTACAATACATCTTCATATAACACAGTGTCAATTGATTACATGTCTCATTATCTAAGTAATGCAAGGTAAGCAGCGGCGTGCCATTTGTTTTGTCGTTTTTTATGAAGTGTGATTCCCCTTCGTACAATACATCTTCACATGACACAATGTCCATTGAGTACATGCCTCATTACCTTAAGTTAATCTTGTATATGCGCCTGACTCTCTCCTTAACTCTAACCCTAAAGAACAAGGCTGGCCTCGCACACTTCCTCTACCTCCAGGCTATCTACCGTTACTCTCGGCGGCAAATGAAAGGACATCGCCACGGCCACCTCTTCACTGCCTCGGATTCGATGACAACAACGAGCAATATGAGGATGACATGTACGAGGGCAACTAAGATGAGAGAGTGAAAGAGATAGATGACGGGAAAGGGTAGACCAGCCGTCAAATGCCGTGTCGCCATCCTTTACCGCATCCCCATCCTCGTAGCCATCACCGAGTCTGGTGCTAGAGGAGGTCGTGCGGGTTGAGATAAGAAAGAATTGGGTCGTCATCCTGTTGAGCCCATCTACAACATATATGTGGTTGATCGTGTAGCCTCATGTCAACACTGGTAGCCGTGTCAACAAATTAGTGCCCTTAATGACGCAAAACTCTCATGGGTAGCGCCGGGCAGAAGCACGCTTTGCTCGACCAGCTAGCGCTTGTCATCAACGCATAAGCTGTTGGACCCGGGGTCTCTGGTGTCACATGATGGATGGTGTGTTATGTTTTTACTCCCGTTGCAAGGCACGGGCATGTTTCCTAGTCATAAAATATATATGGATATTGACCAACTATATATGGAAATTCCTAAAAAAAACTTTCTCTACACTTTTGTGGTGGGAATGAGTATATTGGCTAGAGAGCAAAGATATTGTAAGAAAAACTATTAGCTAAAACGGTAGACTGAGATATATAAGAATATAAAGAATGATTAAACAAAAGATTGTTTCTTTTGGTTATGTATAGGTTTTCGTCCGTATTTCATGAAGGTTGGTAGTGATTTCTTTCTTTAGGCATTTGAACAAACCTTGAAAGAAAATTAAGTTATGGAATGGGGAGGGTAAAATTTATATATGTTTACAAAGTGGTTATGGCACCAGCCCGAGCAATTGCGTCGGGCTAACATACAAGTTTTATATAAATTGTGTGGCCGACGTACTCACTTGTCTAGCATCAGCAGCTGCGGGCTGCCCATGGTGCCCGGCGATAGGATGATCTCGTCGTTCCCGTAGCGCGCGTTGTTAAGGTAGCGCTGTGTGTCTACCCCTCGGAGTCATGGAACACGAGGCCGTGCTGGCTCCAAATAATCGAAAGTCCGGGGAATAAATTCAGTGTTTTGGTATCGTCATGCCAAGTCAGTATGTCACCAGACCGTACAATAAAAATAACAATCACAGAAACAGCAAGTCTGTTGTCGGCTCTGACCTCTGATGATATTGATGAACAGGATCTTGGCCACTCTGGCATGGAGTAAGACATCGATCCCATCCGCTCGTGCATACCACAGCTGGTCCGCGGCGGTCAGCCTTGAAAATGAACCCACCAACCTTGGTCCCCTGAACGTGCTCGAAGGTGAACCCGTTATCTGGCCCAACCTGGAACTCGAGCAGCCCCCTCCTTAGAGCGACAGTCAACGACGTGCCGAGCCACCGAGCACCGAGCACAGCAGTTGTGGTAATAGCCTTGGAGATACCATTTTGTTGTGATTAATTTCTCTATATGATTCTACAGAACATACATAGGGCTTGTCATAGCAGATAGCGATCCATGTACGTAGAAGCTCTACCCATGGCATTCGCAATATTTTCGCTGTCCTTTTGTTTTTCGGAAGTTCAATTTATTTGCAATGTTTGTGGTCATGAAGGCAAAGATTAATTTTGCTGTGATTAACTTCTCCATGTGATTTTACAGAGCTCAACCCTAGAAGCTAGTGATGCATGTACCGAGAAGCTCTAGTACTGTATTTCCAATATTTTGTCGCAAAGTTCCTTCCTAGCTCGGCCTCCACAGTCCCTCTTATCTACACCATTCGTTTTGCTTTGGGATTTGTGCAGGAAAGCACCGTCACAAGCATGCAGTTGTTTGATGCAGTGTCATTTGCTGGCGCTGTCATGTCTGTTGCAGGCGCAAACAATAATCAAAGGCAAGCTAGGCCTGTATGCTAGTCTCCTGGTGGCTTAGTCTCAGTGGGCATTTAAGAGGACAATTGGTTTGATGCCAACATTTGGCATTGCCAATACTTGGCAAGCCAACAATTGGCAATATCAAAAGTTGCCAACAATTGGCAACTTTTTGTAAGGTTGACAAGTAAACATGGTAGCCAACCAAGCACTAGCCAATATTTGGCATTTTCCAAATGTTGGCATGCCAATTTTTGGCATCCAACCAATTATGAGCTGGTCAAGAATTCACATGCTCACATGCAACAGTTGCTCTCATGCAGCAGCTTTGCACTGTACATGACACTGTTTACTCTCTCTCTTTTCGAACTTTCACCGATGAACATGCAACACATGCAGCCAAAATGTGATAGGAGAGAGAAGAGAATGGGTCCATGCAGAATTCTTTGTCCAACCGGGAGAGAGGCCGGGAGAGAGAGGGGTTTGCATGGAGAATTTTTTATCTCCACCCCTTTGTCTCATGTGCATTGAGTACTAGTAATTTCTTATTCAAGGAAGTGACATTTAGGATATTTATTTGATATTTTTAAAGAGCAGACTTTACTGAAAGAGAGAAGAAAGAGAGAGAATTGCATGTAAAGTTTATGAGAGAAAGATGCGCTGCATGCAGAAAAGAGAGTGAGGTCTGCACTACATCTCAGTCTGACAGGAGATGGGCAAAAAGAACGTCACATCAGGTACAGTCCCTACTAGTCCTAGCGCAAGAGATTAAGATTTGAGGGCTGACGCCGGTTGCTAATTTTCCATCAATGCACACATCCACATGGAACTGAGCAGAGAATGGATGGCTACGATAGTGGGTACCACGTAGGACGAGCTACAAAAAACCGCACTCATATTTTGTTGATTTCTTGTGGTTGAAAGTTCAATTAATTTGCATTATTTTTTGTAAGAAGGTGAGATTGTCTCATGTCCTGCGGTTTGCACTCAGGATTTGCCCAGTGAGGACTTTGTCGATTCAGGCCCGTGTTGGTGTTGGGGCAAGTCGGCACCGACATTCGACGTAAGTTATTGTTTCTCACCTTAGAAATGATTTGAGTTCTTTGTGAAGGAAATCTGCTATTCGGCCGTTGATCATTTTCTACAAAATAAGTGTTTCTTCTTTTCTTGGACTTAAATGTGGAAACATGGTAATGGCAAGTCTGGTTTTAGGGCTACTTTATTGAAAAACAATATGTTATAATTCTTTTCTTGGAGTACGGAAATTCAAATTCGGAATGATGGCAACGGTAAGTACCGGTTATGTGTGCAGCCTGAGGAGTTTCTAATGATGAATCTTTTGGCTCTGGTAGCCCCTTTAGGCCTCATTTGTTTGGGCTACAGATTCCTAAGAATCAGCTGTGGCTACAGATTTTGAGAATCATAGGTTTACTATTGTTTACCGTGCTTTTTAGAATATCAGAAGTACTGTGAAATATCTGCAACGCCCCAAATGCACTGGTCAACCATGAAACGTGCAGAATTAATCACACTCATTGAACCGTTCACAAATCTTCCAATTCATACGTACATACATACATATATACATACATACATACACACACATTCTCACAGGGAGAAAACACACATAATATGAACAAATGTCCGTCAGAGAAGAGAAAAAAATGACAAATAACATGTCAACTTCTCAACGACAATAGTAGAGCAGCGGTGTCAAGACCCTCTACTCGATGAACAACATGGAGATGGGAGAGCCGATGCAGCGCAATAGACTGAGCATGTTGAGGGCATGGCTGGAGCAGGGAGTGGTGGGCTTGGGGCGTCGCTGGCCAACCACGGGACGGTAGGGGGCGCATGAGGTTGGGTCAAGGAGGATGATGCACAAAGGTCGGAGAGGTGGAGGAATTCAGATCCGGCTGCCATGGGTGCTGGCGAGGGTAGGGCATGTGTGCCTCGCCACAACCAGATGGGAAAAACGAGGGATGGGACGAGTGTAGGGGAGGGATGAACGGTTTGAGAGGTGGTAAAAATCTGTAAAAATGTCAAGTGAGTGCGGGAAGCAACAAAGAAGCTCGAGAATCAGCGATTTCAGTGATTCTGACTTTGGTTGGCCCTTAGTTCATTTAACAGAATCAATTCCGGCAGTCCATTTAATATAATCAATTCTGGAGGAATCAGTTCAGGAAGCCGGTTGTTTGTTAGGGCTATGGGCCTTGGTATATTTAAGAAAGAGGCATTTGGGGTTATGCAACACCTTCAAAGATAGCAAATCTTATGTGGCAACCTCCAAAGGGTTTTAGAGGTTTTGGAGTGTACTACTATGTCTAATTCCTTAAAACTCGTTACCTTATATTAATTCTCTCTTATATTTCTCTTATGTTTGTACGTCTGAGCTCCTTTTCAATTTGACCGTCGTATGGATATAATTGAAATTTTCATGTTCAAACTCAAACAATTTAATAACATTTAAAATTCATGGATTGTGAAAAAGAAGAAGCAAAGCACCCGATCTTCCATTAGGTGTGTGTGTGCCTCTTCTTTTCGAACAGAAGCGTGTTTCTGACAAATAACATAATACTTCTGCAAAAACCATTAGAGTGACATAGTTAACTAAAGCTTCTCATCATGCAAGCCCTAAAAACCATGTCAAAGTTCATATAAAATCTACCGTGTGCAAACAACTATATTTGGTTAAAATACCAGTGATTGTCCTTGCTGATTACATAGCTAGCAATAAGCCAGCTAACTAGATTTGAACTAGGGTAGGAATGAAAAAGATTACATCAAAGTCCTCAATGGTCCCCCATGAGTATTCAACAAGTGTACCCATGTCGGGGTTACGATACTTCAAGTCAGTCATGCAAACCATAAATTTATTTCCTTGATGAGTTTGACGCCAGAGATACGATGATCCGTCTTGGTACACTATCTCATCGTTGAATGTAGCTATCAGATGAACATAAGCCCGGAAGTTGAAAACATGGCGCTGCTCCCACCGTGGCGGGTTGTTGCTTTCCGCATCATTGCACATCCATATCTCAACAGATTCATAGTTGGGCCCTAGACGATGGATGGCTAGCTCACCGTTCAACTTAGCTAATCTGGATTCTAAATAGTTGCCCGCTTCAAACCATGGAGGACCGGTCATGATGCTGAATGATTCGTCTTCAAGACTAAACCGGACAAAGCACGTCATACTTGCATGATCAGGTAGAAGCGAGGGATCACATTCATACATAAGTGAGCACTGGTCAACTGTCCAAATCAGGGAACCCTTGAAGAAGGTCGCAATCCGTCCTGCTAGAAACGGGTGCGGTGGTTGTGCGGCCGTCTTACGCCAGTATTGGTCCTTTCCGATAGTGAACACCTCCATCCCATGGCCACCCATGGCACGAGTTTCACGGTAGAAGAAGCGAGCGACCTTGTAGGCGTTGGAGCGATGGTCGCGCCCGAAGCCGAATGCTTGGTGTCCTTGTGCCACGAAGTGCCGGCGTGGCGCAACGCTGTTGGGGCTCCAAGGGAGCTCGATGGTTTGGCTTGTGGCTGGGTTGAGCACACGCACAGTATCCTCGGCGGGCAGGAGCACGAGCCCGTCTCAGTGGGCGAACCCATGTCTTGTCTTGGCCTCCTCATCGGTGAACGAGGAGGTGTCGTGCAAGAGGGTCGCGACGCCATGCCGGCTCTCCTCCCACAGGTAAAGTCCCGGGGTGGCGACCTTCCCTTTGATCCTTTCGCTTCTGATACGTGGTGCGATGAGCAGGCTGCAGGGCTTCTTGACTTGCTGATGAAGTCGGTAGAGGTGCGCCTGAGAGAATGAGGGGTCGGCGCCGGAGATGGTGTCGTGCCAGGCCTTGCAGACGCAGCGTAGCCGCAGCAGCGACTTGGCGGGCAGCCGGACCAGGATCTCCCACACGATCAGCTCGTGAGGCAGGCACGACATCTTCGCCGATTGATCGACCGTGTTGTCTGCCGCCGGTACGATTTGTGGCTGCGTATAACTGTACAATATATAGACGCATGTGTACCAACAGAGAGACAAACCAAAACGACTTGGTGTCTCAACCCAGTTGGACACGTAGACCAACTCCCAATTTGCTCGGAAACTACAGCTAACTCGAACATGGAAACCTAGAAAACATGCAAATTAACTCCAATTTGCCTCTTGAGATGTGATGTTTTGTTTGCTGTGCTTTGGGCTCTTAAAGCATCAAGCAACAACAGCACAAAATCAAACAGCCATTTTGAAGACGGCCACGTACATGACGCAATTGCCAGCATTGGAGAGGTTAGTTCGATTGCACTACGACAGCCAGCATTGGAGTTTGTATATATAGCAGTTGAGTCCGAGACCAACACGGATACACACGTCCGTCGGTAACCGCCAGCCCCCGGCATGCCGGCGCCGGCTACAACCCTGTACAGTCCCTGCCGCCGCTGCCGCCAGGACTAACTCTCCGAGAGCACCTCATGTCGACCGGTCTCAAACTGCCCCACGAAAAGTTCGCCAACTACTCCTCCACGGCGGGCCACGGCAACGCCTGGTCGTCTTGTCTAGGTCTAGGTCCACCTCTCGTGTACCGGAAGCCGGACAACTGGGGCATAAATCGACCACGGGGCACGCTTCCACACGTAGCCTGCCGGAGGGCGTCGAGCATTACCTCCGCGCCCGTCGAGATGAGAAAATGTATGTAACAATAAGGCACCTCTAGCTTATACCCTAAAAGGCGTTAGAGGAGTAAAAATTTTACTCCTCTAACTAGCACCTAGCCAATCCCTAAACCTAATAGAGGGGTAAATCTTTTACTCCGCCTCCTATCCGGCGCCTATATTTACTCGGACGCCCATCGCTGGAGCAAAAAATCTGCTCCCTCGCTGCCTCATCCACCCCACTCCCGTGCCGCATCTATGCCAGCGCCATCCTTCCCGCCCCCACCGGCCACCACCTGCCACCGCGGATGCTATATATGTAGGCCCCATCGCGGTTCTCTCCCTCCCTGATTTGAGCCTCTCTCGCCGTCATCGGCACAAAAATCCATAGATGTACGGCTGCCGCCACCGCCGCTGGATTTGACGCATCTGGCCACCGGCGACAACGCCTTTGTCATGGATTGTCCGGGTACCGAACTGCACATCCTCGACAATGGCTTTGTGCCACATCTAGGTATGGCCTCCTCCTCTAGCCGCTCGGATTTCACTCGTTGACGGTTCACTGGCAAAGACACGCCCGGCCGTTGGCCAAGCTTGGGACTGGCCCAGCAGCTGCCCATGACAAGTGGTGTGCCGGGTTTCGACCATGCCGGAACACCCTGGATGGGTGTTCTTCAAGTGCAAAAAAGAGGGGTGAGTGCTTGTTTTAATTCATTTGTTCATCGGATTCCGCACAATTTGTAGCTCATTGTTTGCTCAAATTTGTGTGTCGGATGGATGCAAGTATTGGTATTATGAAAAGATTTACATCGACCTATTGATAGCGAGAAATTTGATAGATGTTCATGCTCTCCTTGCTAGAGTAGAGACTAGAGATGAGACTAGATGCGGCGCAATGTCGAATTCGTCGGAACCAAAAAAGAAAGAATTGTGCAAGCTTGAGAAGCCAATTGAGAGAATCACCAATGAAGACATAAAAAAAATATTAATCCAACTAATGGAAGCAGTTATGGAAGTTGGATATCTATTAAAGAGTCTAATTTTCTCTAGTTTCGTCTCATAGCGAAGAATTGGTGAATTATTTACTCGGATGTATCAAAATGCCGCTCAATGAAATAAAGAAGCAAGTTGTTTTGGTGGCCGAAAATGAAATGCAAATGTCAAATTATTTTACTTCGTTATATTTAGGGAATCTGCTAGGTCCGGCAAAACTTAGTGGACTAAATATACTCCACTAGGGTTTACTCAGCCGGATACTCCCCTAATAGGTTCCTTTCATGTATAGTACTTCATTTACATCCCTCATTTATACACTAACCTTCTCTCCTCTAAACTAGGCTGACAGGGTTATCTTCCGTGGAGATGGCCATGCACCAGTACCTCTACTAGCAGAAGGATGAAGCGTCTGAGCTTGCAGCCCGTCAATAAAAGCCGCGACTCGGGGCGCCAGTTTGTCACGGCCTTGGTGGACAAGTATAACAAGGATCATAATCTTTCCGAGGTTTGCCCGTCCTATATATGGCGTCTCTCGCTTGCTCTACGCTACCAAGGGTTGCATTATCACTGTATCTTTTATTTGTTATCATAATAATTAATTGCTAATAAGATATGGTCTTCCTGCTATTTTAGGATCTTGCATATGAATTGATGGATATTGTGTGCTGCCAATCGATTCATGGGGGAGATAAGTTGTACGACCATATCAATTTCAACGCAAATACCAGAGGAGCTAATGATATTGACAACCTATTCTTTGCGGAAGTCATGTATAGGCAAAAATAAGGCGAGTTGTATGTCGGATGTTTATGCATGGCTCAGCCGATTGATAGTGGTATGCCATACAATTACATTACCTTTACATTCTTATGACCTTTATTCTATTAACCTGCTATTTTTTCGCCCTTTTCTTTCATCTCATCCATTGTCTTTAGTTATTATTTCATGTGTAATACTTGAAGTTATAACATGGACTAAGTACACATTTTTACTATATCTAATTAGCTTATTCGTTATGCATCGTTGGTTATTTGTAAGTTAATGACATTCTCACTATGTATCTCTATACTGTTTAACATAGGGAACTGCTACGGTTGAAGAAGTAATGGAAGTGCTGATATGAAGCACCCCAACAGTGGTAGTTACACCGGTGTTCACATAACTTATGCATTCGGTTGAGCAAAGATACAACACAAAGACTTTGACAAAGAGGATGACGAAGACGAAGTACATGTAATGTGAATGACAATTTACTTCTTGGCAAGTTACCATTTAACATTTATTTTTCTTGCCATGTTCTCGTTAAACATTTAGTTTGCTTCCATCCTTGTTGATTGCATTTCTTTTGCATTGGAAGTTGATAAGGATAGGTTAATATGGTTGTTTGGGGGCCAACAAGAAAAGAAGCAAAGGAGGCACACTTAACTTCCCCGCGAAGGAAGAGTAGAGTGGAGGACACTTACATTTGGTCTTTACTAACGTCCTTTGGGGATAATTTATGAAATATACATTTATTATACGTGTTGTCCATAGCTTGCTTAACTTTGTGGCTACAGTTGGTTTTTGCGCCACGCAACGAGTCATTTAGTATAGAAGAGTTGTTGAGATGCTCTAACCCACGTGGGGATATTTGTACCGAAGACCCTTACGTCCTAGAATACTCTAGCATGATATTTAGATATTTGGATGCAAATAACACATTTATAATACATTAGATGGGACAAATTTTCTTTATCAATGAAGTTGTTTCAAATTTGTGAAGATTTAAGGCAAACACCTAGTTGCTTGAACGTCCCAATCAAAACTATGAAAATAAAAATCTACGAAGAAATAGTTTTTAAATTTAGCAAAAGTCATTTGTAATTATAGATAATATAATGGCAATACAAAATAATATCAATCTTAGTCTCTAGTAAAAATCCTGTATCTAAACTAGAAAAGCTTAATTTTGCTGGTTATGATAAAAAAAATCTTAGTAGACCAAAAAATAGTTATTTATCACTTGACATCACTAGTCATCCGACATATTTGTTCATATAATTTTGTGCTTGTATGAATATTGATGTTCATCATGCATTGGTCTTAACGTAATAGTCATTTCTTAGTTGTATAAGAAACAACGAAACTAGTAAAAAAAGTATAATATTATACTAGAGGGTGTTAATAAGAAAAATGATAGAAGAAGTTATGAACAAGTAAAAAAGTTTGGTATAAATACTTAAGTGGCAAAAAAAATTTGCGTCAACAAAAAATGTTATTCTTTTATTTGTCGAATTATGCTCAGATAGACAATGATGAGGTTATAAAAAATTTGTGTTGGCCGTTAATGAGCTGCAAGAGAGTAAGGGTAACAGTTAATACCAAAGTGTCGTCGATACAAAACAAAAATAGACTATATAATTGTGTTTGATACAACATGTTTAAGGAATATGCTGCCTCCCCAGACACAAGTTCTTCTACTGGTTGATGCTCAATGATAGAATTAATACTTGTGATCTGCTTATCAGGAAATCCTTTCCTCTGGATTCCACAACATGTGTCTTATGCAATGATGATGAGATGGAGGACAGAACCCACTTATTATTTTCATGCTCATTCAGTCAAAATTTCTCGTGGAATATTGGTTTTAAATGGAACACTTATTTGACCATTCATGACATGATCTCTGATGGCAAACTAAGACATACATTTTTCCTTTCTTCATGGAAATTGTGATTGTGGGATGCTGGAGTATATGGAATCAGAGAAATGGTTTGATATTTGAAGATATACCATGTTCCATAACCTCATGCAAGTTTGAATTCATCAAAACTTTCAAGCTCACCATGAGAGCCAAGCCTAGCCTCAAGGATGGCATGTCATCCTAGATAGACAACATTTGAATAATAATGTAATGTAATGTAATTTTATTTTTATACCTTCTGTAAACCTTCTCACTCTGGTTGCTCCCCAACAACCATTGTACCCAGCACACTATTTTATTCCCTTTAATGAAAATGACACACAGTAGGTTTTTTGCCCTACTGTTTTATGGTCAAAAAAATGTTTAAGGAATATGATATTTGGCACAGAGTCATGCTTGTTGGAAATATGCCCTAGAGGCAATAATAAAAGGATTATTATTATATTTCCTTGTTCATGATAATTGTCTTTTATTCATGCTATAATTGTGTTATCCGGAAATCGTAATACATGTGTGAATACATAGACACCAACATGTCCCTAGTAAGCCTCTAGTTGACTAGCTCGTTGATCAACAGATAGTCATGGTTTCCTGACTATGGACATTGGATGTCATTGATAGCGAGATCACATCATTAGGAGAATGATGTGATGGACAAGACCCAATCCTAAACATAGCACAAGATCGTATAGTTCATTTGCTAGAGCTTTTCCAATGTCAAGTATCTTTTCCTTAGACCATGAGATCGTGTAACTCCCGGATACCGTAGGAGTGCTTTGGGTGTACCAAACGTCACAAGTAACTGGGTGACTATAAAGGTATACTACGGGTATCTCCGAAAGTGTCTGTTGGGTTGACACGGATCGAGACTGGGATTTGCCACTCCGTATGACGGAGAGGTATCTCTGGGCCCACTCGGTAATGCATCATCATAATGAGCTCAAAGTGACCAAGTGTTTGGTCACGGGATCATGCATTACGGTACGAGTAAAGTGACTTGCCGGTAACGAGATTGAATGAGGTATTGGGATACCGACGATCGAATCTCGGGCAAGTAAAATACCGATTGACAAAGGGAATTGCATACGGGGTTGCTTGAATCCTCGACATCGTGGTTCATCCGATGAGATCATCGAGGAGCACGTGGGAGCCAACATGGGTATCCAGATCCCGCTGTTGGTTATTGGCCGAAGAGCCGTCTCGGTCATGTCTACTTGTCTCCCGAACCCATAGGGTCTACACACTTAAGGTTCGGTGACACTAGGGTTGTAGAGATATGAGTATGCAGTAACCCGAAAGTTGTTCGGAGTCCCGGATGAGATCCCGGACGTCACGAGGAGTTCCGGAATGGTCCGGAGGTAAAGAATTATATATGGGAAGTCGAGTTTCGGCCGTCGGGAAAGTTTCGGGGTCACCGGTATTGTACCGGGACCACCGGAAGGGTCCCGGGGGTCCATCGGGTGGGGCCACCTATCCCGAAGGGCCCCATGGGCTGAAGTGGGAGGGGAACCAGCCCTTAGTGGGCTGGTGCGCCCCCCCCCTTGGGCTCCCCCTGCGCCTAGGGTTGGGAACCCTAGGGGAGGGGGCGCCTCCACTTGCCTTGGGGGGCACTCCACCCCCTTGGCCGGCGACCCCCCTAGGAGATCCCATCTCCTAGGGCCGGCGCCCCCCCTGGGGACCCTATATATAGAGGGGGGAGGGAGGGCAGCCGTACCCATGCCCCTGGCGCCCCCCTCTCCCACTCCAACACCTCCTCCTCCTCCGTAGAGCTTGGTGAAGCCCTGCCGGAGTACTGCCTCTCCACCACCACCACGCCGTCGTGCTACTGCTGGAGCCATCTTCATCAACCTCTCCTTCCCCCTTGCTGGATCAAGAAGGAGGAGACGTCACGCTGACCGTACGTGTGTTGAACGCGGAGGTGCCGTCCGTTCGGCGCTAGGATCTTCGGTGATTTGGATCACGACGAGTACGACTCCCTCAACCCCGTTCTCTTGAACGCTTCCGCTCGCGATCTACAAAGGTATGTAGATGCACTCCGATCACTCGTTGCTAGATGAACTCATAGATAGATCTTGGTGAAACCGTAGAAAAAAATTTATTTTCTGCAACGTTCCCCAACAATGCTATGATGTCATTTAGCTAGGTTTAAAAAGTTATAATTTGAAACAACTTCCTTTATACATTGCATTGTAACACATGAGTATCCGACGGGGGTCATAAAATTCAAAACCAAATATGATGTTTTAACTCAACGGGTCATATTTCTTGATCATTTGCAGTAAATATTTAGATACAACTTAAATTTATACTATTACACACTAATTATTTCTATATAATACTTTGTATTTTTCTATTTTCCTAAAATACCCAAGTTAAGGTACCATGTGTAATATTTTATAAAAAAGTTGTATAAAAAGTTAAGGTATCGGTATTTCATTTTTTTTCTTTTATGTTTTTTCATGTTCTTTCTTAATTTTTGTTTTCATATTTTCTGTTTTTACCAATTTTATCTTTTCAACATATTTTGTTTTTTAGTTCCATTTTTCATGTTTTCTCTAATGGGCCGCCGAGTCCGTGGGCGTGACCTGCGACTATTGCCCCGTGGAGAGGGAGGGGACGACTTGTTTCGAGGGAAGGTGGGTGGGTGTGTGTGTGTGTGTGGGGGGGGGGGGGGGGGGGGTAGCGGGGTGGAGCTTAAATGGAATTCCACGGCGCCCTAAAAACGAGAACCAAAATGCTTAATTCTTTTGTATGTAGACACACCTATTACATATGCGCGGACAAACAACAAAGGACACATCACATAGGCGTCTGCTATGCCTGGCAGGCGGCACTGCCGAGGGCTTGACACGCCTAATTGGTAGGCGGCACGATCGACGGCCTGAAACGCCAACTTGACAGGCGCCACTGCCGCTGTACAGCCACGACTACTTGTCAGGCGTCACTGCCGGTGTATAGTCACGCCAAACAGGTGGGCGTACTTATGTTTTTGAAACACCAAATCTTAAGACGAATCTCAACTGAAACACGGCAAACAGATGGTCGTGTTCAGATTCAAGTATTGACGCCTATCACAACTGAAACACGCCAAACAGATGCATCGTCATGAACTTCAGAGATCCTATCAAACACTGAAGGGGTCCTCATCATCCTTCTTCTCTTCTCCCCCACAAAGTCCTCCAAAGCGGTCACCATCATTGGGCACCCAAATATGCTTCGGCCTCCTCTTTGCATCCTTGTAGGCTCCGCCACCTATCATCTCTCTGGGTGTCCAAAACCGGATGAGTCTGCCTTGGTTTACGAACAAAAGTATGTGGGCGCCGCTGGTACTCATCATTCCTCGAACTAGACCCTGGTCTACCCGAGCCGCTCCTTGAGGATTGGCCCTGTCGCCCCTCCCTCTAGTGAGGTTTTTCCGGGCTGGATGCTTTCTCTCGAGACTCATTCTGTTTGTAGTTGTAGCGGTTGCCCCTTCCAGGCTCCCTATCATCAGATATGTATGCTTTGTTGTTCTGGGAACTTTATATGCTTGGTTTTTCTTTTTTCTTTTCTTTGCTTCTCTATAGCGTATTTCATTTTTTCTTTTATGTTTTTCTTTTCCTGTTCCATTTAAAATTTTTGTTTTCATATTTTCTGTTTTTTTACCACTTTTATCTTTTCAACCTATTCTATTTTATTATTTCCATTCTCATATTTTATATATAAAAAAGGAGTGAACCTTTTTACGTATCATAAATATTTAAGAAATTGTGCGATTTTTTTAACACACCCATGAACATTTTTCTAAGCATGTGATATTTTTACATTTTGTGAGCATTTCTCATACACATAATGATTTTTTATAATTCCATTATAATTGTTTATAGAATTATGAAAAAATTAATGGTACAAATTTTTTTCTGAAATTTAAGTGCACATTTTGTAGGAAACGAGGAAATTTTTTTAAAATCAATGTTGAACATTTTCCAAAAACACATGAAAATATTATAAATGTGTGAACATTTTCAATTTATTTAAAATTTATTTCAGCAATTGCGTGAAAAATGTTTTACATTTTATGAACATTATTTGAAAATGTCATGAACATACTTTTTAAATCCATGGACATTTTTCAAATATCAAGAGTACTTTTTTGAGTAATACAATTTTTTTGAAAAATCATACTAATGAATTTACAAATATCTTCAGAAAATACCATTAATACTTTTTAAACGTTTGAGCATTTTTGAATGTCACAAACATTTTTTTGGATGGTATGAACACTATTTAAAAACTAGAGTAATTTAAAATTAAATTACTTTAAAATGATTTAAATTAGTTTACAAGAAACTTGGAAAATTCAAATATATATATTTAGTGCGGAAAAAGGAAAAAATAAACAAAAAAGATTCTTTTGAGTATCAAATGAGCAAAGAGCAAATTATCAAGAGTTTGAACTTTTAGCAAATTGTTTGAGCTGATCAGCAAGCTAATCTATTTAGTTGTAGGTGCACAGCTTCTCCTGACGAATAATTGAATACTTTTGCAGAAAGGCCATTAGTGACCTAGTGAATTAAAGCTCATCACTATGCCCGCCTTTATGAAATCACTTGTCAAAAATCATACAATCTACCTCGAGCAAACAACTATATTTTTTGTTGAATGAACCAAAGATGACGCTTGTTGATTACACACGGCAATAAGCAGCTAGATTTGAACCAGGGTGGGACTGTAAAAAATTACATCAAACCGCACAACGTCCTTCCCCGAGTATCCAACAAGCATGCCCATGCTGGGGTTATAATACTCCATGAGATTCATGCGAACCATGATCTTATCTCCTTGATAAGTATGACGCCGGAGATAGTCGGATCCATCTTGATACACTATTTCATCATCAAACATGGCAATCAGACGAACAGAAAACCGGTAGTCGAGGACATGCCACGGTTCCCACCGTGGCGCCTTGTTGCCTTGAACATCATCACACATCCATATCTCGACTAATTCGTTGAACCCTTGACGAGGCACAGCTAGCACCCCATTCAACTCGGTTAAGTTGGAGTCAAAACAGTCATCCCCTTGGTACCATGGAGGACCTTTCATGACGCTAAACGTCTCATCTTCAAGGCTAAAGAGGACAAAGCACGGCTTGTTTGCAACACCATCGGGAGATGATTCGTCATACATAAGCAAATCAAGGTTGACTGTCCAGATCAAGGAGCCCTTGAAGAAGATTGCCGTCCGTCCTACTACGAAGGGGTAGGGTGGTTGTGCGGACGTCTCACGCCAGTATAGGTCCTTTCCGACTGTGAACACCTCCATCCCAATACCACCCGCCATGGCATGCGTGTCATGGTTGAAGAAGCGAGCGACCTTGTAGGCATTGGAGCGATGGTCGCGCCCGAAGCCGAACGCCTGGTGGCCTTCTACTTCCAGGCACCGACGTGGCGCAACGCTGTTGGGGCTCCAAGGTAGTGTGAGGACTCGGTGTGTGACTGGGTTGAGCACACACACGCTAGCCTCGGTGGGCAACAACATGCATGCCTCCTCCACGTCACCTCGGCAGGGAGCGAGGAGGTGTCATGTAAGAGGGCTGCGGCATGCGGCCGGCTCTCCTCCCACCGGTACAATCCCGGGGTGGTGACCGCATCTTGGATTATCCTAGGTTTGACCACGTGGCTGTAGGCACGTGGTGGGATGAGCAGGCTATGGTATTTTTCATTTTGCTGGAGAAGTTGGCGGAGGTGCGATTGAGCGAAGGAGGGATCTCCGGAGATGGTGTCGTGCCAGGCCTTGCAGACGCATTGTAGCCGCAGGAGAGATTTGAGGGGCAGCCAAACTAGGATTTCCCACACGATCAGCTCGTTTGGCAGGCACACCATCCTGGCCAAATGGCGTTGTCTGCCGCAGCCGTCGGACGCGAGGACCAAGTTGTGGCTGCGTACGTATCCTAATTGTTAACCCTTTGGTTAATCTTGTGCTTATATACGCACGATAGAGTCCAAACCCAGTCGGACACGTAGATCAACTTCTGGAAACTAACTCGAACTTTTGGTAACAACACTTGGAATTTGACTCCTCAAATCTGACGTTTCGTTTGCCGTGTGACCGTGCCGGGAATTCAATTTTCTCTTGCATGGCGTGCTCCTCGGCTGCAAACCAAATAAGGAATATTTTGCAGAAACTGTTAAGAGTGACCTAGTTATATGAAGCTCATCATCATGCAAGCCCATATGAAATCATATAAAAGTCCATAAAATTTACGTCCTGCAAACAACTCTATTAGAAATACCAGTGACGGTCCATGCTGATTACATTTTTTTTTTGGCAGTGAGTCCATGCTGATTACATAGCGAGCAATAAGCCAGCTAGAAAGCTCCCCCAAAAAAAAAGCCATCGAGATTTTTATAAATTTACCATTTAATTCTTCTAATTTCTAAGGCTTGTTATTTTAGCCATAAGCATGATTAAATCCAACTATGATTAAAATGTCTTTTGGAATATTTATTTCACTAATTAAATCAAATGGAAACTCAAAATAAAGGAGTCATGATTTAATTATTGATGCCTAAAACTGGCAACGGAGAAATTTGGTAAAACACAAGGAAAGAAGGACGCTAAAATTTTAGTCGGTGGAACTTATCAGACAACATTGAACCGATTGTTAGCTTTGTATTGTCAAAATTGCTCAGGAGAATTGTGAACATTAAATTCCTCCCAATAAAAGCACAAATCAACCACAAAAAATAAAGATACATGTGCCAGAAATAAGCTAGGTATATGCTAGATAATAATCCATAAAAAGCAAAACACTTGTTCTTCCATTAAGTGTATGCTTGTGTCTTCTCATAAAACAGAAGTGTGTTTCTGACAAATAACTGAATACTTATGCAAAAACAAGCTAACTAGATTTGGACTAGAGAAGGAATAAAAAAGATTACATCAAAGTCCTCCGTGTCCCACCATGGGTATTCAACAAGTGTTCCCATGTCGGGGTTATAATACGCCAAGTCATTCATGTCAATCATAATATTATCTCCTTGACTAGTTTGACGCCGAAGATCTGATAATCCACCTTGGTACACTATCTCATCATCAAATGTGGCTATCAGACGAACACAAGATGAAAAGCCAAAAGCATAGTGTTGCTCCCACCGTTGCAGTTTGTTGCCTTCCGCATCAGCGCACATCCATATCTCAACTGATCCATAGGTGGGCGCTAGACGAAGGACGGCTAACTCACCGTTCAACTCAGCTACACTGTATTCTAAATAGTTGGGTCCTTCAAGCCGTGGAGGACCCGTCATGATGTTAAATGACTCATCCTTGAGGCTAAACCAGACAAAGCACGACATACGTGCACGATCATGTAAAACCAAGTGACCATATTCATACATAAGTGAGTGTTGGTCAACTATCCAGATAAAGGAACCCTTGAAGAAGGTGGCAATTCGCCCTACTAGAAATGGGTACGGTGGCTGTGCGGCCGTCTCATGCCAATAGTGGTCCTTTCCGATAGTGAACACCTTCATCCCAATACCACCCATGGCACGCTTTTCACGATAGAAGAAGCGAGCGACCTTGTAGGCGTTGGAGCGATGGCTGCGACCAAAGCCAAACGCCTGGTGGCCTTTGTGTGTACAACACCGGCGCGGTGCGATGCTGTTGGGGCTCCAAGGCAGCTCGAGGACTTGGTGTGTGGTTGGATTGAGCACGCGCACGATATCCTCGGTCGGCAACAACACAAGTCCATCGCAGTGTGCAAACCCATGCCTGATCCGCGTCTCCTCCACAGGGAACGAGGAGGTGTCATGTAAGAGGGTCGCGTCATGCTGCCGGCTCTCCTCCCACAGGTACAATCCCGGGTTGGTGACCTCATACCGGTCCTAGATTCGACAACTTTGCGATAGACACGTGGTGCGATGAGCAGGCTATGGTATTTTTCTTTTTGCTTGCGAAGTCGGTGGAGGTGCGACTGAGCGAAGGAAGGATTGCCGGAGATGGTGTCGCGCCAGTCCTTGCAGACGCACCTTATCCGCCACAGTGATTTGACGGGCAGACGAACTAGGATTTCCCACACGATCAGCTCGTTTGGCAGACACGCCATCTTTGCCGATTGTGTTGGCTGCCGAAGCCGTCAGGACGCGAGGACCAAGTTGTGGCTGCGTTCGTATCCTTCTATTAAGCCTTTGATTTGATTATTAATCTTGTGCTTATATGTACCCGCGATAGATTCCAAACCGAGTCAGGCACTAACTCGAACTTCACCATCTATGGAAACTAACTCGAACTTTTGGTAACAACACTTGGAATTTGACTCGGAACTTGTTGCCTCCTGAAATCTGACGTTTCGATTGCCGTGTGACTATGAACGGTGAGAGAAATGCAAAATATTCTTCACCTGGAATTCAATTTTCTCTTGCGATGCAGCCATGCATGCCGTACTCCTCGGCTGCAAACCAAATAAGGATTTTTTTTCCGCAGAAACCGTTAGTGACCCAGTTATCTGAAGCTCGTCATCATGCAAGCCCCGGCCTTATGAAATCATATCAAAGTCCATAATATTTACGTCGTTTAAACAAACTTTATTAAAAATAGCAGTGACGGTCCTTGCTGATTACATAGCTAGCAATAAGTAAGCCAGCTAGAAGCTATCTAGATTCTAACTAGGGTCGGAACATAAAATATTACATCGAAGCTTTTGACGGTCCTCCATGAGTATTCAACAAGTGTGCCCATGTCGGGGTTGTAATATCTCAAGACATTCATGCGAGCAATAGCCTTCTCTCCTTTACGAGTTCGACGCCAGAGATAGTCTACTGTATCTTGATACACTATCTCGTCACCAAACGTGGCAATGAGACGCATAGAAAATGGGTAATCGAGCACATGCCGTTGATGCCACCGTGGCGGGTCGTTGCCTTCCACGTCATCGCACATCCATATCTCGACCAATTCACTGTTGGGCCCTGGATGAGGCATGGCTAGCTTCCCGTTCACCTCGGCAAAGTTGGTGTCAAGATAGTCGGCCCCTTCGTACCATGGAGGACCCCTCATGACGCTGAATGACTCGTCTTCAAGGTTAAAACGGACAAAGCACGGCATGTTTGCAGCATCATCCAGATGCGAGTAATCATACATAGGCGAGTAATGGTCGATCGTCCAGATCAAGGAGCCCTTGAAGAATGTCGCCGTTAGTCCGGCTACGAAAGGGTACGGCGGTTGCACGGCTGTCTCACGCCAGCGCTGGTCCTTTCCGATAGTGAACACCTCCATCCCGAGACCGCCCATGCCGCGCGTTTCATGGTGGAAGAAGCAGGCGACCTTGTAGGCGTTGGAGCGATGGTCGCGTCCGAAGCCGAATGCCTGGTGGCCTTCACCTTGGGGGCACCGACGCGGCGCAACACTGTTCGGGCTCCATGGCAGCACGCGGATTTGGCGTGTGGCAGGGTTGAGCACACGCACTGTATCCTCGGCGGGCAGAAACACGAGCCCGTCGCAGTGCGCGAGCCCATGCCTTGTCGCCGCCCCCTCGGCGGGGAATGAGGAGATGTCAAATAAGAGGGTCGCGATGTCCTTCTGGCTCTCCTCCCACAGGTACAGCCCCGGGGAGGTAACCTTCATGTCGGCCCAGGGTCTTCTTGTGTCGCGGGGATCTTCCATGTCACTTTGGCTTTTGATACGTGGCGCGATGAGCAGGCTGTAGGGCTTCTTGACTTGCTGATGAAGGTGGTAGAGGTGCGCCTGAGAGAAGGAGGGGTCGGCGCCGGAGATGATGCCGCGCCAGGCCTTGCAGACGCACCGTAGCTGCAGCAGGGACTTGGTGGGTAGCCGGACCAGGATCTTCCACGCGATCAGCTCGTGAGGCATGCACGGCATCGTCTCCGGTCGATGGACCAACTTGGGGCGTCCATCGTCAGCCATCTTCGAGCGTTTTGGCTGCCGCCGGTATGATTTGTGGCAGCGTGCATACACATTGTGGGATTTCGAGCGTCCAGCATCAGCCGTATATAAGCGCGTACATACTCGACCGAGTCGGACAGGGAAACTGTAGCTAACTCGAACTTGGAAATTTGGATAACATGGAAATTGACTCGGACTTGCCTCCTGAAATCTGATGTTTCGTTTGCCGTGTGAGGTGTGACTACGAACGGGAAAAATAATAATCTAAAACGTTATTCTCTGGGAATTGTTCACGGCATCGTCCTGGACCACAATCCAAAGTCGGTTTCAAATCGAAAATTATGTTGAACTAAATTGGGGCTCGAGTTTTTTTTAACACAATACACACACATACTCTCATACATACGCGCGTACACTCACCCCTATGAACGTATGCACATACACCTAACCCTATGAGCATCTTTAAGAGACTGAACCGACATCATCTTGAGATAGACAAAATCAACTCAGACGTCTCTGTAGTCGATGGTTACTGTGGCAGCGGCCCATCTCCTCTGTGCAGGCGTCCGGGCAGGAGGACAGTCGTTGTCGATGGTGGTGGCGTCGATCTCCGACACTGAGGATATGTAACCGAAGAGGTGGCGGAGGGCGCGCTCCTACTACTTCGCGTGGAGCCCCGCCTTGGCCTTGGCAGACTCCTTCTCCCTCGTGAGGCGCTTCGAAGCTTCGGTCCCTAGCCAGAGAGCCTTCGCATTTTGCGCTGGAGGCGCCTGGCGTCCATCTTCGTCGAGGTCAGTGAACGGTGCATGACCTCGCGGAGGAGATGCTGCTCTGGGTCGATGGGGACGGAGCAGGAGCGTTGGCGGGAGGAGCCGACCCTCCGCCTTTGCCCGCTTAAGCTCACGGCGGTCGTCCTTGGCCTCTGACTCCGGCATGCGCATCCGAAAGTGGGTGGTCGGGTTTGGGCTCGTTAGGTTTTGTCTGATGTCGTCTAACGACATGTCACATGGGCCGCCTTGCCCCGGACTTGTGGCGCCTGACAGCGGGCCACATCCATTAGGTTTTCACCCAGACGTCACAAATCGTCCAATCAGCGTTATTTAAAACTGTCAGCACAGTGATGGCAGTTTTAGAAGAAAAAAAATGAATGATGGTGGTTTTAGAAAGAAATAATAAATCGTGATGGCTTTCTAAATTAGGATCAATGGATGGGGCTAAAAGTTATACAACCGCACAAACCGAACAAAACTGTACACATGTACTCTCCCATCCTATCAGCCTCGATCTCCTTTGATCGATCCTCCTACCCTCCTAGGGCGTGGAGCAGCGACATCTTTGAAAATATTTTTGAAATGAACTTTATCTTCTATTATACTTGTGAGAAAAATTTCACAAAAATAAAATTGCCCTTTGATTTCTTTTCAAAAAAGACAAATTTACGGTCAATAGTGACCTATAATAACAAATAAATTTGGAAAAGCATTAAAATCAGTCGGATGATGTACGCGCTTCGTAAGCCGTCTCCAGCGCGCGCCACGCGTCCGATGGGCACACATGCCGCTTATCTCTCTTCATCCCTTATCTCTTCCTCCCGATGCGCTGAGCCACTCATTCTTTCTTCTGTTTCTTCCTTCAGCCCCCCCCCCCCCCCCCACACACACACACACACCAGCGCCGTCGCCCGTCGCCGTAGACCAGCGCAGCCACCACCGCGCATTGCTGCACCGCTGCTACAAACTGTCGTCGCCTAGTGTCGCTGCAGCGTTGCTACAATTTTTTGTCGCCGCTCACCTCATGCCGCCGTAGGCTAGGCTGGGCGGAAGCTGCTGCCATGGCCGGCGGGACTGCGTGCGACAGATGAAATAGAGCGGGCTCGCCGGCGTTGCGACGAAGCAGCGCGGGGGCGCCAGAGCTGCAGTGAAAGTGTGGCGGCACAGACGGTGTGGTGCTGCATGCTAGCCGACGGGTTGCAGCAGTCGATGAAGAAGAGCAGACTCGCCGGAGTTGCGATGAAGCACCGCCGGAGCTGCGATGAACCTCGCCGGAGCGGCGGGTCGCCGGAGGTGCAATGGAGCGTCACCGGGGCGCCGTCGGTGCGGCCATGACTGGGTTCTGGTGTTGTCTGATCATGCGGCTGGGAGTGTCTGATCGGACGGCTTTGAGGGCGACTTAAATTTGTAACAAATCAATCGGCTGATTTGTAGCAGTTGTCAATAAATTTTGTCTTTTTTGCCCTGAAGTCAACGTTTTTCAGTCGTGAAAATTTGTATACTAGTGCATAACAAAGTCAAGTTTAATCTAAAAATACTTTTGAACTATTTTGACTTTTGTTTAATTATTAAAAAAATCTTTATATAGGGTATATATACAACCAGAAACTATTAGGTATTCCTCGGGATGCACACACTATGGGCCAATTTGGTTCACTTTCTGGGCGTAGTGCGCCCGGCCTTGGCCGGGGGCCTCCGTGGGAGCTGCCTGGCTCTTGTTTGGTTCGAATACTCGTGACCAGGGAGCCAGCCTGGCCGAAGAACAAGGCAGAGCAATTAGCCTGGCCGCTAAACCAGGCAACTTGGTTAGCCTGGTCCACGCAAACCTTTTTGGAAGCCTGGGCTTGCCTGGAGCAGCAGCCTGGGTTGTTTAATCATATGGCTCAAGAAAGTCAGGGGAGAAAATGATTTTTTTTTAAACCGGGCGTAACCCCTTTCCATTACTTTCATAACGGAAATATAACAGTTCAACAACTACCCAGGAGACCAAAGAAAGGGGAACGCGAGTTCAAGCATCCCTGGGAAACCCACGATGAACACCCGTCATCGGGCAATTCACCGCGGGGGAAAACCCAGTGACACCAACATAACCACTACACGCACATAAAAACCACAGGCTGATCAAAGTTTTTATGCTCACGCAGGAGCTGAATACCACACACATCACCAGACACCAGGAAACCCCAAAAGGTAAATCCGAGACAGATGAACCGCGATCGAAAACGGGATGTAGCGGAGCTTCTCTTCTGCCATCCGCATATTTCAGTTGCACCCTCCCCCTGACGCCGCGCAGATACGCATCATGTTCGAGGCGTTGATCCTCAGCATCTTAGCTCCACGCTCCATTGCTTCACGATCTTCGCCCCTCATCAGACCTGCCCAATATGTGATATAATCACAAGCAACATAAATCACGTTAAAAGGGGATCCCAACTTCTTGAACTCAAACGTGGTTTTGTTTCGGCAATTCCACATAGCCCAGCAAAGGGCAGCTAAGCCAAAAGTATAGAACTACTCTCCCTCCGGAAGGAAGCTATATATAGCACCAGGAAAAATATTGCCAAATGTTATTCGGACAGCAGTCCGTACCCAACACGCATCCCACAGTCCTCCCCATGACCCTAGCAATCGAGCATGTGAAGAAGAGATGTTGGGATGTCTCCCTGTTATCACAAAAGGAACAGGAGGGATTCCCCCGCCAATTTCGCCTCCTCATCACATCCCTGGTCAGAATAGAATTTTGAAAAAGTTGCCACAAGAAAATTTGAATCTTAAGCGGGATTTTGGCTTGCCAAATCCATTTGTAGTTACACCCAGCCAAGTTTCGTTCCAGGTATTCATATATGGATTTGGTAGAGAATTTGTTCTTCCTCCCCAAGGACCACACAATTTGGTCAGGTTCGTCAGAGATTGGCCATAGATGTACCACATTACTCGTATTCCTCCACTGCTCCAGCAAGGGAGGATGTAGGCGCCTTCGAAAAAAGTTATCATCTACACCATTCTTAAACTTGGCGACCGTAATCCCTTGATCGTTACAGATGTTGTAAAGCTCATGGAATTTGACACGCAAGGGATTTTCACCCTCGATACAATCATCCCACACTCTTGCCAAGTTACCAGATTTCAGTACTACCTTTCTACCCGCCAGGTAGTGTTCTTTGACTTTCATAATAGACTTCCAAACAGGGGAGTCTCCAAATTTAGTCTTAACCGAGATCACCGTATCTTTTTTGAGGTATTTAGCACGGACAATGTCTTGCCACAGCCCTTGCTGTGTTTCCAGCTTCCACCACCACTTAGTCAGAAGGCTAATGTTTTGTTTATGCAAGTCTTTCACCCCCAGGCCTCCTTTATCCTTGGAGCGGCAGATTCTAGACCATTTAACCAAATGATATCGTTTTCTACCCTCATGTTCTTGCCAGAAGAAGCGTTTACGGTGTTTATCAAGTTTCCCAATCACCTTTTTTGAGAAAAGAAACATAGACATATAATAAAACACTATACTGGTTAGAGATGCATTAAGGAGAATCAAACGACCCCCCGAGGAAGCTGCATTCCCTATCCAGTTTTCACAACATTTGAGAAATCTCTCATCTAAAAAATCCCAGTCTAAACTGCGCAACGTGGAGTAGTCGACTGGCACCCCCAGGTACTTCATGGGGAAGTGTCCAATGTTGCAGTTAAACAGCTCGGAGTAAAAGGCAATTGTCTCATCATCTCCTCCTACACAAAGAACCTCACTTTTCATGAAATTAATTTTCAAACCTGACATAAGCTCGAACATGTACAGAAGAAGTTTAAGGTTTATAGCTGCATCTTTGTCATGCTCGAAGCATATGACCGTGTCATCCGCGTACTGTAATATTGCCACCCCACCCTCTATCAGGTCCGGAGCAAGCCCAGTAAGCAGCTTTTCTTTCTGAGCATTGAGGATCATTTTCGAAAGGGTTTCTACAGCAATATTAAACAAGAAGGGGGAGTGGGGATCACCTTGACGGACCCCTTTGTGACTTTGGAAGTAGGGTCCATTCTCATTATTGAGTTTAATACTCAGGGTGCCATTCCTAAGGATCTTATCCACCCACCCACACCAGGTAGGCCCAAAACCCCGATTGCGATGACATTCGATAAGGAAGTCCCGATTTATCTTGTCATACGCCTTTTCAAAGTCCAATTTTAACACCACACCAACTTTCTTCTTATGGTGTGTGTGATGCAGCACTTCGTGCAACGTAAGGATCCCATCCATAATGTTCCTATGTTTGATAAAGGCATTTTGGTGTTTACTAATCAGCTTGTCAGTAAAGATGGCCACCCTATTGTCCAAGACCTTAGTAATGAGCTTATAGGGGCATCTGAGCAGGCAGATAGGGCGATATTGCTGAATTTTTTTGGCCCCATTCAGCTTGGGAATCAAGGTGATAATGCCATAATTCAGCCAGGCTACATCCAGGGTATTGTTATGAAAGGCTTCAAACAATCGCATTATATCTTTTTTGATGAAATCCCAGCAGTGTTTATAAAATTCCGCCGGGATATTGTCAGGTCCAGGAGCCCTATTACTTTTCATACCAAATAAGGCCTTTTTTACTTCTTCTTCTGTGAACACACTTGTTAGGATGAGATTATCATCTTCAGTAAGCCTTTCGTCATTAGACCAGGTTTCTGGGGAGAGGTGGAACAGATTTCCACTGGCTGGGCCAAACAATTCTTTATAATAGGAAGTGGCATGAGCCAAGAGCTCCTTTGTGCCTTCTATAACCATATCCCCATTAGTGAGCGAGTGAATGGTGTTTTTCCTCTTTTTTCCATTAGCTATACGATGAAAATAGGCTGTATTGTGATCCCCTTTGAGCAGCCATCGCTCATTCGAGTGCTGAAGCCAAAACAGCTCTTCTTCAGCAAGTATCTCGTTAAGCTCTGCGCACAAGGTGGTCCTTTTCTCATAAGTTTTAGAATCCAGGGGGCCACATTCCTCCAATTTTTCTATCTCTTCCAGCTCTTTTTTAACCCATTTCTTCCTTTTTCTGGCATGGCCGAAGAGATGGGAGCCCCAGCCTTTAAAGTATTTTTTTTCTACGCTTTAGTTTTATATTTAGAATATCAATAGGGTCCTCAGATTGCACAGGTTGCTCCCAAATGGTCTTAGCTTTTTTGTAAAAATCCTCATTCTTTAACCAGCTGAGTTCAAATCTGAACTCACGTTGGCGCATGGGACTTCTATTCATTGGGTTAGTCATCAACAACAACGGGTTGTGATCAGAAACATCTCTAACTAGTTTACGAACTGCAACCAGTGGGAATAGACCTTCCCAATCAAAGCTCATGAGCACTCTGTCGAGTTTCTCGAGCGTGGGATGTCTCTGTTTATTGGACCACGTGAATCTGCCTCCTTCCATGTGAATCTCTCTAAGGTTTAACGCCTGGATGATAGTGTTAAATCTGTCCATATGATGAGACCTATGGAGAGACTTGTTCTTATCACTACCATCCCTTAAAATGTTAAAATCACCGCCAATTATATAGGGGTTTTTAATATTGCTACACACCGAGGCAAGTTCATCTAGGAACTCATCTCTCTTCTCCTCTTGAGCTGCCCCATAAACCACCACAAGGGTCCAGACACACTTGAGTTTAGTGTCAGAGACCGTGGCCTGTAACATATATTTCCCTGTCTCCCAAGACATTTTTTCCAAGGTTTCTTTTTTGATCCCACAAAGGATCCCACCAGATTTACCAGTGGAAGGAATCCAGTTCCAACTAAACCTTTCGAAGGGGTCAACTTTCCTAAGATATTTAGGAGTAAAGTTATCTTTCTTCGTTTCTAGGATGCCCATAAAGTCGAGGGAGTGGTCTCTAATGATATCAGAGAAGCAGGTAGTCCTCCCTCTTTTTCTTGCCCCTCTGCAATTCCAAAATAGACCGTTCATTTTTTCTTTTTTCTTCCTTTTCTGCTGAAAGCGCTACTAGGAGGCTGAGTAGAGCTTCCAGCATCATTTTGCAAGGCTACCCCATTTTTTTGACTCCTCGTGACCGGTCTAGCTATAATCACCTTAGGTTTCCAATCCCTCTTCTTCCTAGACCGCACTACTGTAAAATGTTCCTCATCCACCTCATTCTCCTCTTCCCATCTCATTTTTAGAGGTGTCTGATCCCCTTTCCCGTTAGTAAGAATCATTTTATTACTAATAGCATCATGCTTATCAACATTGTCTACGTTTTTTTCCATGTTTCTACAATTCTCAAGCTCTTGGAGGATATCCACACTAGTAAAATCATTGTCAGGAATATTAATACCCATTTTAACAGCTCTGAGAATAAGTTCAGGATCGGACAAAGCATCAAAAGAGTTAAGGTTGTGTGATATACCTTCCAGATCTCGCTTTTTAGCTACAACTATAGCTTTTTCATCCACCCTCTCCATCTTGTTGTGGGCGTTGCGTAGGCTGAAACGGAGATTTTCTTCCGTAACCAGCGGAGGAGCAGCCAACACTTCGTTCTCCATCTCACCCTCGGGCGATTCCACTCTGTATTCATTAGTGATTATCGCACCATCACAGCAAGTAGTAACACCACCCACCTGCTGAGATTTTTTCACAACATCAGAGTAAGATTTTTTAAGTAGGTTTTTACTACTATTTGCAGGAATCTCAACAGGAGGCCTTACTTTTTCCTGAGCCATCTCAAAGGCCATGGTGTCAATGAGAAGTGTGTTGTGCATCGAATCATCCGAATCAGTACTCTCTTGAGACTCCCGAATTGGGTCTGATTTATCTCCATGGGGAATGTAGGGAGATTTCCCTCCAAGCCCATGTGATATGTCAGCTTTCTGAGCTCCAGGAGTCATAGAGGGAACATTTCTTCTTTCAATACTGTTCGTATTAGGATTAGTAGGGGCTTGAATCTTTTCCTTCTCCCTTTTTGGGTCTCTCACCAGGATCTGGTCCATCTCATAGTAAAAGTTATATAAATGATCTCCCAGTACAGCTTCAGCTACAATAGGGATCTCATCAACATTTCTACATCCTATCCTAACCCGGGCAGAGGCCGGACGGTGTAGGGTAGCTGCATCGATTTCCAGAGGGACCCCGACCAGAGAAGCCACATATGCCAGATTCCTTTCACTTCTTTTATCAAGAGGAACATTGCTCACTTTAATCCATGCCATTTCCATCACCCCCTTAGCCCCAATTGCAGAGGACCAGCGCGTAGCATGGATCACTGCCCCACTGGTTTTAAGGATGACTTTTCCAACATAGCAAATCTGTGCAACTGCACGAGGATTAGGGAAACGAACAACAAACACCCCCGGTCCTATTGCATGAGCAGAGCATCTCCATCCAGTAGCAAGATAAGCATTTAAATCTAGTTCCATTTGACGGGTAGAGGTTTCCCCTTCCACTACAGTGACAACAATGTTGTTGGCCCTCTCCTTAATCTGATTAGCAGTACAAGAGTCATGAATGTAGTAAAATCCCTGCCCCTTAGATTGAAATGCGCACATAGGTGCCATACACTCCCAAGGAAGAAATTCCACACACACGGATGCCAGATGGCCTAGCTTACTAGATCTCTCACAATAAGCCTGAGGGCATCGAGTAGGTGGATGATCATGAGACTTGCAAATAGGACAAGCATCAAGTTTCTTAGGAGGAGGTATCTGAGTAGGGTTTCTTCTTCCCTGAACCTGACGAGGAGAAGATGCAGCCTGGCGTCCAGCAGTGGTATCACCTGAGCCCGATGAAGCCTGGGTCTTCTGCACCCAGATCCCACCCTCCTGGGACTCATTGTGGCCGGTACCTGCCGCCTCATCCCAGCGCGAGGTATCTCCCGACCCCGACTGGATCATGGCGGAGGTGTTGTTGGAGTGGTTGCCTCCATCTTCGCGACGCCATGAGAACTTGTTGCGGTCTCCTCCGCGGCCGTTGCCGCGGCCGCCATGGCGCCCTCCTCCGCGATCCGAGTGGCCACCGTCGCCACCTCCGCGCCTCTCTCCCTGGAATCCGCGTCCCGCATCATTCGCCATGGGCGGGGTGGCTGCGACCGCCGCGAACGAGCGAGGGTCACCCCCAACCTTGCCCTCCCACCACTCAAATGTTTCTGGATTTCTGGATCTAGGGTTCTTCGCCGCCGCCCAGAAGTGGGAGAAGGAGACCTCTAGGTCAAGGATCGGGTGGGGAGGAGATTTTATACCAGTGCTGTCGCCCGCGGGGGTGGGGTGGATTGCCCCCACGTGTCACACATCCGCCATTGATGGTTTGTTGGTGGGGTTTGGCTGCGCTCCGGTTCGGCTCGGTCCTGTTGTGCGCAGATCCGCCCGGCTTCCGTGTACCGCAGCATCATGTCTCGTACCGCCCAGCACCTCCGGTGCGGTGGTCGTCGGCGGGATTCGATCCTGCACCTTGGCGAAGTGACAGGGGAAGGAAATCATGTCGCCGATGTCAATCCCTTCCCCCTCACGGAGGAAGCGCCTATCGATCGTGACACCACGCGTATCCACGAGGACAAGGCGGAGCGCATCGTGTCGCTGAACAAGCACACCATCGCTGAAGGAGATCGTGCGTGCTAGAAGGTCGGCGGCGTACGAGACTCGCCAACGTGTGTCGGGCACACCGCCATTCCCTCCGCTCGTGCTCGCCCTCATCGTTTCGCCTCCTGCGTCGAACTGCACCCCACAAAAGTTGGCCTTGCTGTGGACCAAGTCGGGAGAAAATGAATTGTTGTGTCAAAGAGAAAAATGACATATTAGCGCTCATCAGGCCAGGCTGTGAACAAAACAGGCACTTCGCTCGCCTGACCGGACAGATTTTTTGAAGTTCTCAGGCACATGCCAGACAACAATATATCCTAGGCGTGGTGTCCAAGACATCAACCAAACTGGCTGTATTTCTCTAATCCATCATTCGAACTCTTTCTTGCGATCATCACCAGAAAAAATAATAACATAAATGATTTACGGCTTTGGGAATGTTATAATGTTTTAGATGCTTGTGAAATATCATGACGACAAACTGAGCCTAGATCACATAGATAGGTTCTTTGTGGTGGAACCATCCCATCTGTGTTTAAGTCTGAAACTTGACACTGGTGATCGCATTTTCCTGTATTTATTCAAGACTTTCCGACGATATTTGTTTAGTAGGAGGAGACGTTTCTGTCGACTACATAGGCTTCTGTGATGACTTCTTCAATCTCAAGATGATATGCCGGCTTAGTCTCTCGAAGTCGCCTATAAATGTAGGATGTGCGTGTATGTATTTATAGAGATGAGTGTATATTCATATAAATAATCGTCTGCGAGTTGTTACTGTGTTAAAATCTATTAGCAACATGTCATGATGAAGTAATATTAGCATTGACTCGTTGACCTGAGTGTTGCGAGGTGGCTTCCCCTCCCCCATTCTCATCCCCTTTTCCTCCGGCCACACTCCCCCGCTAGCTAGCCATTGACCGTGCCGGTGATTCCCGGCCAAGGAAAGGGAGAGCAATGGAGGCGGCGATAATCTGCGCGCTGCTGAAGACCACGCTGCCGAAGGCCCTGTCGGCGCTGGGCGGGAGCAGGGACGTCCGGTCCATCCAGTCGGAGCTCAGGTACATCGAGGCCGCCATCCAGGACCACCGCAGGAGGAGCGGCGGCAGGGACACGAGCCACCTGCGGGCGGCGTGGATCCAGGACCTCACGCTCTTCGCCTTCGACATCGAGGACTGCGTCGACCGCTTCCTGCGGCAGGAGATGCCGCCGGAGGACGGCGAGGCCGGCTTCCTCCGCCGCTCCGCCCACGCCGCCAGGAGCACGGTGTTCACGCGCACGTTGTTCTCCCTCAGGATCCGCAAGCTCAAGGCCAGATCCGAGGAGATTCACCGGCGCCTGAAGCGGTACATCGAGGAGGAGGCGGCGGAGGGGACGATACCAGACGGCGGCGGGGCGCCGGTCCCTGCCGCTCGGTGCGGTGCTCCGGCGGCGGCGGTGGGCATGGACGAGCCTCTTGGGGAGCTTCTTGAGCTCGTGCGGGAACCTGGGGGGGCGTCGGAGGGGAAGCTCAGGGTGATCTCCGTCGTCGGCTTCCATGGCCTGGGTAAGACTCTTCTTGCCCACCAGGTGTTCGATCACGGCGACGTGCGCCGCCTGTTCCCTCTGCGAGTTTGGGTTTGCGCGGTGGGCAAGGGCACGCCGGAGGTTCTCAAGGAGATGCTCGATCAAGTGCTCCAGAATGGTGCGGGCACCTCCGCCGACAGGGCCCGGCAGGTTGACTCTGCACCTGTGACCACCACGACCACCTCCAAATCCAACTGCGTCATCCCAGAGGTCGAGGAGAATGGCATTGAGGAAGTCCAGAATGGTGAGAGTGCCTCAGCCGGTGTCGTCAACGGCGGCAGTACATGGCGCCAGTGCCTCCAAGCAGTTTGGTGGACTCTCGCGACGATACTGCTGTACATCTTGTCCCCGGCGTTCACCGTGGCAAACATGGTGCGAGCCTCTTCTGTCCAAGATGAGTCTGCAGACATACATACTGCTACTGCGAATGTGAGTATCTCCACAAGCACCAAGATCGCCGCACAAGTCGATGAGAACAAGAGTGTCCAGATGAAGAGGCAAGCTGACAGGGGCAAGGCTATTCAGGAGGACACTCACTTGGAAGGTGTATGTGATACAACGCTCATCGAACAACGTCTAGGATCATACCTGAAGAATAAAAGGTGATCTCTTTTTTTTTGTTGATTAATTTTCTCTACACACATATATACAGGTTCACGGCTTACACATATAAAAGATACTCCGTGCTATAGAATAATTTGGTAAATCTATACTACTGTAATTTCAACAGCTAAATGAGTTCTTCATATGTAACCAATAATTTACAAGAATAGTTGCTCTGGGCAATCTTTTGTAGGATTATGTATGAAGTGATTAATTCTGACATAGAAATCTAAGTGGAAACATTTAAACTCAACTCTGTTTTGTAAGATCTAGTTCTGATTGTTCGGTCAGTCTCGAGAGTAAGTTTAGTTAGTATATTACTTACTATTTAGTCCGTCTCAAGATCTATTTAGCTGCAGAGGAGAAGGGATATATTACTTACTATTTTTATTTCCTCAATTTACGTTTTGTAGGTATTTGATTGTAATTGATGGCATGCAAACAGAAGAATTGTGCAACATAACATCTGTATTCCCTGTGGATGACGGAGTGGACAGCAGAGTTATTGTGACGACAACCATTAAGAAAATAGCAAGACGCTGCAGCTCTGCCAATGGCCGTGTGTACAAAATGAAAACACTTGATGACAATGATTCAAGAAAGTTGTTCTTCGAAGTATTTTCCAAGGGTAAGTATTCAGTTGCTGATGCAACGGAGTTGAAAGCATCTGCCCTCCTAGAGAAATGTGGCGGCCTACCGCTTGCCCTTGAAAGCAAAGCAAAGTTTCTGAAGAGTGAAGAAGACCTGACCAAGAGTAAATGTGAAGATGCCTGCCGCAAGCTTTGTGCTCCAGAAAGATGTGAGGACACATTGGGAAGAATGCATGGGGTTCTCGCCAGCAGCTACGAGAGTCTATGTAGCCTTGTTCTCCAGCAGTGCTTGCTATATTTCTGCATGTTCCCGCGTGGCCATCGTGTCAGGCGGAATCCTCTAATCAGGCGGTGGCTGGCGGAAGGACTTGTACATGTACAACCAGGGGATGCAGTGAGCACCACACCCCAAGACATCGCAATTGAGAATTTGGAGACCCTGATCGACCGTAGTATCATTCAGTCCACGGAAGTGAGCACCTGTGGGAATGTGAAGAGATGCCAACCTCCTGGGATGATGCTCGAGTACATTGTCCGCAAGTCCATGTCTCAAAATTTCATCACCTTGCTTTGTGGTGAGAGTGAGACGGCCGGAGAATGGGACTACGTTCGCCGACTTTCTCTCCATGATTACTGTGCTGAAAAACTGCCCAAGGGCTTATCTCGTCTGCGGACCCTGGCGGTATTCCCTACCGGGGATGCTGCTAAACACGGACCTACATTGAATTTTGCCAAGTATGACCTACTGCGAGTGTTGGATTTAGAAGAATGTGATGGTCTGAATGACGGGCACCTCCAGAACATATGCAACCTTGTGTTTCTGAAATATCTGAGCCTCGGGGGGCGCATTAGTGAGGTTCCAAAGAAAATTGCCAAGCTGCAATGGTTGGAGACACTGGACCTGAGAAGAACCAAGATAGAGAAGGTGCCCATAGAAGTCATCCAGCTCCCCCAATTAAAACATCTCCATGGCAAATTTCAGCTTATTGAAGGTGACTGCGGAAAGATAAATTCAGAGTACTTGTCAAAGAGAAGTATCCTGGAGACACTTTCAGGATTTGTTACGGGAGAGAGCGAAGGATTTCCACAGCTGATGAGGCACATGAAGCGGCTGAGGAAGGTGAAAATATGGTGCGAATCCACCGCAAATAGAAGAAACCTGGACCAACTTGGGGAAGCCATCAAGATGTTCATTCGTGATGGGAACGAATGGCCTCATCGTTCCCTATGCATTAACTTCCAAGAATGCTCAGACCCATTCTTGGGTTCTCTGAAAGCCCCTGGCAGTCTTGCCTCGCTGAAGCTGCGCGGCAACCTCAGCGGATTCCCTCAGTTTGTTACCAAGCTGAACAGAATCGAGGAGCTGTGTCTGTCGTCGACTAACCTAAGCCGAGGTGTTCTTCTATCTGGGAGTCGTCTGGACACACTTAAGTATCTGAAGCTGATCGAAGACAACATCGGGCCTCTCGAAATACGCCACGAGCACTTCCCAAGCATCCGGCGCATATGGCTCGTCGGCGTGAAAAGTCTGCACTCTGTAACGACCGGAGCTCTGCCACATCTTACTTCGCTTCATATGATCTGTGAATCTTTAGATGGTCTTGCTGGCATCGAAATCGGACGCCTAGAAGGATTAAAGGAAGTCAGGCTGCATTCTGCAGTCGACCAAGGAACAAAAGATGCATGGAAGGAAGCTGCAAGGAGCCACCCTAAAAGGCCTGACGTTCTTCTTCACTGACTACTGTTCTGTGCTGGGTCGATGTATCTCTTCAAAGTTATGTAGATTACTTGGTTACAATTGTTGGTTTTAGGACAGAGATAGTCATTTCTATTGCTGCTTTTTATTCTTACCACACAATCATCTGTGTGTGGCAACGGGAGCATAGTATTTTAATAGATTAGCCCGTGATTTACGTTATCCATATGAATGTGATTGTGTAAATAAAGTATTTTATTTGGTAAGCATTCATTGACTTACCAAAGAAAACATAAGGGCAGTGCCATGTGTCATCGAGTGATAATGTAAAAAGATTGACCGTCTCGCCCGCTGTTGGATGGAGCCCCGAATAGCCGCCTGATCTCTCCCATGTGAGCGTGGGTCTTTGCAACAAGGCTTTTTTTTTAAGGGAGTCTTTGCAACAAGGCTAGTGTTACGGTCGGCCCTATGCAACCGGAGCCTTGTTGCAATCTTCCGGGGCCGCTTTTTTCCTTCTAAAACAAGGCCTTTGTTGCAGTCACAACAAAGTCTGCAATAAATTCCCATGATTTATTTGTTTTCTCCTTGTCCTTTTATCCCTTGAAACAAAGCCTCTTTTCCAATCGCAGCAAAATCCCATCAATTTGTTGACAAGGGAAACACTAGTGTTCCTACCATCTAACCCTTTGATTTGAGGAAGATTTCTATTGAAATTGGCGGCCTACAGCGAGTGAAAAGGGGTGTGTGGATTGGTTCCTGATAAGATGGACCTTTCTCTGCTCCTCTTGTTACCAACGGAGCCATCAAACAGGGAAGATGAGGGGGAATGAGGCCATGTTTGTTTGGGTTTTTACTTCTGCTTTTTAGTTTTTCCATTTTGACAAAAGGCCAAAAAAAACTCTTAAATATGTGCTTCGGCTTTCCGGCATTGCCCCCTCGTCCCATTCCGGCTTGGCTCTTTGGTAGGTGTTGCAGATGTCTTGCTCTTGGTCATCAAGCGGCTGATTGCAGAGATCCCTTGAGGTGCTTCCGCTGTTTGGAGAACGGCCACTGGGCGCGTGGGTGTCGCAATGCTTGGCATCCATTCAGCTCACTTGCATGCCTTGCCATGCCGCCACGGTCTCGCCTCGACACCGAGCATTGCCGAGCTCCAGCTCCTTGTGATGGCCCGATGGAATCCCAGCTCCCCTCCAAGGCGCTTCACCGCAGGTCCTGGGCATCGGTCGTTTCCGCTCATGCTGAGTCGGCAACCCCATCTGATGTACTGCTCCAGTCCACTCTAGCAGCCCAGGCTGAGCTCCTGGTGCGTGTTGGGAGCTTTCTGGAGCGAGCGGAGGCTGCTCTGGAAAAGCTCTCTCTTGTGCCGGCTGTGTTGCAATCCGCTCCTACGCCACATCCTCCTAGTGAGGTTGATGTTGGTGGCTCAGTGGAGAATAGGGTTGCGGAGCTCTATGGTTGTTTCTCCCCTAGAGCTATGGACAACTCATCATCGCCGTCTGCCTTGGCCACTTTGATGTCTACCGCTGAGGGCGGGACCATTGCCGTGGTTGTGCCTCCAGTGCTGCAGGTGATGCCCGAGCTTCAAGTGTTATGTGCGAGCTCTGATTCACCTCTATTAGTGGAGAATATGATGGTGGAGACGCAGGCAACCACGTGCGAGGGGCATGATTCAACCTTGACATGTGAGCTGAGTGAGGTGAACTCGCCTGCGCGCTCACATGTGGCTTCTACTCCCAGTCCACCCCCGCCGACAGATAATTCCAATGTTCTCTTTGCAAAAGAGCTTTATGACTTGCTCGCTAGCGTGGAGACTGTTAGCCCTGGAACTGGAAGGGCGATTGCTTGCCTCCTGACGGGAACGACATTCAAGGGCAAATACAAGAAGGCGAGTGATTGCCCTCGGACCGGTATAGTGATGGAGAAGCCACTAAGGTGCAAAGGCAAGAAGAGTGGTGCCATAGGTAAGGCGCCCGCAGCTGCTTAATGGATGATTCCCGGTCCCTCGGTTCATACTCACAGTTTGGGGTCGTCATTGTGATTTCAGCGTGGTCCACTATCTTTTGTTGGGATGTTCTTGTCGGGTTCAAAATTGTGGTGTACAAGTGTGAGGAGTTATTGTGTGTTAGGAGGGGTTGGCGGGTTGCACGTGTGCTCATGGGGTCATGATTGGTGAGTAACCCAATTATGGTCTGATTGTATCGGTTTTAGCCCGATTTTCCTTGGATTAACCGGGCAATTTTCTTCTTCTTAATTAATCGATGAGGCAATTCTTTTGCCTCTGTTTCAAAAAAATAAAATAAAGATATTAATTCATAAGCCAAAAGCCGAAGCAAAAAGTCCATATTTAGGAGTTTTTGTGCTTTTTTTAAAAGTGAAAAAGATGCAAAAGCAGAAGCAAAAAACCAAAAAAATAGGACATGAGGCAACGACATGTATGGAAGTTGTGCCGGCGGGTAGAGTTGGGAGGGCGACATGTATGGAAGTTGTGCCGGCGGGTAGAGTTGGGAGTATAGCTGGCCATAAATTGGGCCAGGCCTAATAAAGCCCGTAGCAGAAAACCTAGGCCTGGGCCTAGATTTCAGCCCCAGGCCCGACCCATCAGAGGAAAAGCCCGTCGGGCCTCAGGCCGGGCCTCTTCCCTAAAACGCAAATATGCCAAGCTCAAGCCCGACCCATGGGCAAGACCAGGCTGACCGGGCCGGGCCTAATAAAGCCCGTAGCATAAAACTTAGGCCCGGGCCTAGATTTCAGGCCCAGACCTGTCCCTTCAAAGAAAAAGCCCGTCGGGCCTCAGGCTAGGCCTAAAATGCAAATATGGCAAGCCCAAGCCCGGCCCAACCCAGCCTTTGGGTTCAGATTTCAGGCCCAGGCCCGGCCCATGGGCAAGACCGGGCCGGGTTTTCCGTGGCCAGGTATAGTAGGGAGTCACTGCTCTGAATTTTTATATGGTGGAGATGCTCTTAGGGGTCGTAATCTGAACCGTGAGACAGGTTAGGGGTAACATTGACTTCTCTCTTGGGTTCTTCTTCTTCCATGAGTCCCGTTCACCACACCTGTGCTGCCATGGCGTAGCTCCACCTCGTGCTCCTCAATCGGAATCTATTGGTGCAGGTAATTCCGCCCTCTTTTTATTCTGCTGCTGCTTCGCTTCTCACCCATGACTACCACAGCTGTCTTGTTCTTGCTTCAGCTACAGGCGGGGATCGATGTTCCGATTTATCAGTGCTTGGCTACAGGTGGTGCTCCGGTATATCGCCGCATGGCTTCAGGCGGCGGCGGCCGCGGCGGCGGCAGCGGCGGATAAACTGGATGCTGCGTCGCTCTCGCTTCAGGGGACGGCGGCCATGGATTTTCCTGCTACTGTTTCGCTTGGCCCCCTCCACCGGCAGCTCCATTCATTCAGGGCTGCCACGAACAATCTCCCCGACGGGGTTAGCGATGGCGAGGTCCGGCGCCTCGAAGAAGATCTGGAGACACTGTTCACCGAGCTCAAGATCGTGTCGGAGGCGGACGACCCCAGCTTCACGGCCAGGTGCTGGATGAAGGAGGTGCGGGAGCTCCGCTACGACGCAGAGGACTTCTTCAACGAGGTCCCGCGCTCCTCCGCCGGCGCCGGCAGAAGCGCTCTTCACACCCTCATTCTTTCGATCCCCAGAAAACTGAAGCTTCGGCGCCAGGTTGCAGAAGCTTTCTCAGATCTGTGTGCTCGTGCCAAGGATGCGAGTCAAAGACGCCAAAGTTTCCAGCTTGGACCAGCAACCATCAGACCTGAATCTGGACAAGTCAATGTCAGCCGCTCCAAGAGCCTCGGACTTATTGGCCTTGAGGAGTCCATGGATAAGCTTGTCAAACTGATGGCTTTAGACGACCAAGAGATTGCAGAGCTGCTGGCTTTTGACAGTGAAGATACAGAGCAACTAGTTCAGGTGGTACCTATCTTTGGATCTGCAGGTGTTGGCAAAACAACACTTGCCAGAACCTTCTACCGTAACTTCGGGGGGAAATTCCAGTGCCGGGCTTTCGTGCGGGTGTCTCGAAATCCAGATATGAGGAGGATGCTTTCCAGCATGCTCTCACAAATTAAGGCACCGCCGGTTCATGGCTTTCCTGATGTGCAGGACCTTATTGACCATATCAGAGGATATCTGCAATGCAAAAGGTACATATTCTATTAGTACTGAATACTCCTGATGTGCATAAGTACCTTTCAACAATATGTACATTTCAGTTTGTGCATCAGGGTTGTTATGCTCAATCCTGATGTACACGATCAAGTGTGCTTTCACCACCGGTCCATCAGGAATATGTACATGTACCTTTTGCATTGTTGAATATGTACATTTAGGAATATGTGCAGGACCTTATTGACCATGCCAGAGAATATCTGCAATGCAAAAGGTATATGAACAATAGAGAATATCTGGAATGCAAAAGGTACATGTACATGTCTTTTAACTGGACAAACGGTGCATTGTTGAAAAACAATGATAAATGTTTGAGCAAATAAGCACTACTGTATATCTTAAGAGGCTATTTGGGTTGGATTTAGGAAAAATAAACCTTTTCAATTTTCTATTCTTCATGAATTTTGATTGCAGGAAGTTGACGAATTGGGAAAAGTAAACCATTATTTTTGGATTCCTTATCACACATGTACATGTACCAATCTAGAGCCCAGGGGAATAGACAAAGTTGCCTCTTATGTAATCTTAAGAGCATAAGTTTTTTTTCAATACTTTTTTTCCGGTGTAGCAAATTACTTGTTTCGATTGTTTACTTCACTGCCTGATTGATCTTCCTTTGGCTATACCAATTTCCTTAGGATATAGTATTTCTTACTTTAAGATTACTAACAATAATACCAATTTCCTTTTAATTTGTGGTTAATTTATTTATTTTATTTTGGCTATACTTCTTTCTTTCTTTTTTGTCAGCTTGACAAACATATTTATTGTGAATAAAATATTCTGCAGATACTTGATTGTAATTGATGACTTATGGGCTTCCTCGACATGGGATATTATTAGCCGTGCTTTCCCTGATGGTGATTGTTGCTGCAGAATAATAGTAACCACGGAAATCAAGGATGTAGCATTGGCATGCAGTAGGTATCAGTTTAAGTACATGTATGAGATGAGTCCTCTTAATGGTGATCAGTCAAGACAGTTATTCCTCGGTAGAGTTTTTGGGTCTGAAAATGGTTGTCCTCCAGATTTCAAAGAAGTTACATATGAGATTATCCGAAAATGTGGAGGTTTACCATTAGCAACTGAAAATATAGCCAGCATGTTAGCATGTGAATTAAACATTGATCAATGGAAGCACATACGAGATTCTTTACCCTCTGTTTTGAGATTGAGGACAGACCCTAGTTCGGAAGGGTTGAAAGAAGTTCTGAACATTATTTATGATAATCTTTCACCATATTTGAAGACATGCTTGCTATATCTTATTATGTATCCAGAGGGAAGCACTATCAGCAAGGACGAATTAGTGACGCAATGGATAACTGAAGATTTTATCGGCGAAGGGCAAGACAGGGAGAAAATTGCACGGCATTATTTTGATGAGCTTGTGAGTAGAGGAATGATCCAACCTCTTGACAGAAATTATAACGATGAGGTGTTGACATGTACAGTTCACCACATGGTACTAGATCTTATTAGGTACAAATCTCTGGAGGAGAATTTCATCATTATTGTGAGTTGTTTTCAAACAATTACAGGTCTTCCTGACAAGGTTCGTCGACTGTCTGTCCAGTTCGGTGGTGCAAAATGTGCTAATATACCGGCAGACTTTATGATGACTCAAGTTAGATCGCTTATATTTTTTGGCTTCTTGAACTGTGTGCCTTCCTTTGTGGAATATAAGCTGCTTCGAGTTCTGATTCTTCATATCTGGGCTGATCAAAGCAAAATATTTGACCTCACTAGAATTAGCGAACTGTTTCAGCTGAGGTATCTGAAAATTGATTGCAACATCACTGTCCATTTGCCAGACGAGATTCAGCAGCTACGATTCTTGGAGACATTGGAATTGCATGCACCAGTAAGTGATATGCCATCGGATATTAGTTGCTTGCCCTTACTTCGCACGCTGGGCTATTTTGATCTCGGCAAGAACTCAATAGAGAATGTACAGAGCCTTGGCGAGCTGAACAATCTCCAAGACCTTCATCTCACCTGGTCTAACATAGCAGACCCTGACAATCTGAAGAACAATATGCAATGCCTGGGCTCAATTCTCCGGAAACTCGGCAACCTCAAGTCTTTAACTTTAGTACGTGCAGCCTCCTCTCATGCAGATGTAACTCTAATACGTGCAGCCTCCTCTCATCCAGATGTTTTAGACGATGCTGGTGGTGCAATCTTGGGTATTTCTGGCGATGTCTTGAGCAGCGTGTCCTCTCCCCCGCCCCTTCTTCAGAGGCTTGAGCTGTCAGGGCGCTGTTGCATCTTTGCCAGCCTACCTGAGTGGACCAAAGAACTTGGCAATCTCTGCATTTTGAAGATTTCAGTTAGGAAGTTGTTGAGGAAAGATATTGATATCCTCAAAGGATTGCGAGCTCTCATGGCTCTCTCGCTGTACGTTTGGACTGCCCCTGTAGGAAAGGTCGTCTTTGATGGTGAGGGGTTCTCAATTCTCAAATACTTCAAGTTTACATGTGCTGCCCCATGCCTGGCATTTCTGATAGGATCAATGCCTAGCGTCCGGGAGCTTAAGCTAGCATTCAATGCTAATAGAATGGAGCAATACAGCCAGATAGTTGCTGGCTTAGAGTACCTGATAGAACTTAAAGAGATAACTGCAAAAGTTGGGGGCACTGGTGCGGATGAATCTGATAAAAGGTACGCGGAGTCGGCATTGAGGGGCGCCATTGCCAATCATCCATGCGCTCCTATAATCACAGTACAATGTGTAGATCGGATTTTGTATGGTGAGGACGATACGAGTGCCGTCACACAAGAACAAGAACACTGGACTCTGGAAGAAGAACATGAGATACAAGAGGAATCACTTGATCCTCTTCCTGAACTTATTCCCATTCCAAGCACACAAACACAAATGAGAGATGGAAGCCAGAATGGAGGAACAGATAGCTCAAGGGAGGTGCTGACACAAACAAGAGAGGGAGTTCAGGATGAATTAATAGAAAGATCGATGGAGGTCCTGACACATGAACGGGAACACTTAACTCTGGAAAGACAACACGAGATTCATGAGGAATTGCTTGATCCTCTTCCTGAAGTTGTTTCCACTTCAAGCACACAGACACAAGTGAGAGAGGAAGTGCGGGATGGAGAAATAGGGAGATCGATGGAGGTGCTGACACAAGAGCAAGAACAGTGTATCGTGGAACAACAAGATGAAATGACAGACGGAGTGCTGGATGTACAAATAGGGACATTGATGGAGGTGTTAGCACAAGAAGAGCAATGGCGGAATAATATGCAGAATAGTGGAATCGGGAGATCGATGGCGGTGGTGAGCGCTTCCCATGGCACCTTGGATCCCCTACTGGACAAGCTCAATGCTTTGCTCAGCGA